>NW_021639988.1:0-6606 GCF_002087225.1 Trypanosoma theileri | reverse complement strand
ATATATATATATATATATATATATATATATATATATTCATTATTTCTTTCTCTACCATAATGTTGCTTCTTTCTGCTTTCCCTCTTTCCTTTGTGTACTCTCTCTCTCTCTCTTTCTCATTTCACACTCGCACCACGGTGTGATGTTAACTTCCACGTTCGCTTCATACCAATATACCCATTGTTCTTCGTATGATAGTAGTAATACTTCCTACACTCTGGTATTAAATAAAAAAGACTATTTTGCCTTTTTATTAATACAACGATGGTAGAGCTTGTTCTAGGCGCAATAGTCTAATAACAATAATAATAGTAGTAGTATTAATAGTAATAATAATAAAGAAACATCTCCGCAGAAAATTATGATGTGCGAAGATTTCAACGAGGGAACAACAAAGGCGGTAAGAAAGATGAGACGACAAAGAAAAAAAAAAAAAAAACACTTTTTTTTTTTTCAACTCTTCACTTTATTTATTCCCTTATATTCTTTTTCTTTTTTTTTTTAAAAAATATCCCACACAGACAAAAGAAAAAAAAAACAAAACAAAAAAAAGACAATCATCACAAATCATGACAAGAAGAAGAGAAAGAAAAATGGGAACAGTGAGTGGAAGTCCCCTATTTCAACCACACAAACTGTCAGTCCATTTTTATCTCTTTTTTTTTTTTTTCTTTCTTTCTTTCTTTCCATCTATTTTGCCGTACATGTCAGAAATGAGAAGTTTAATTTAATTTTCTCTTTTTTATTTTACCACCCCCCCCGGTGTCTATTTTTGCTCTTATCACTACTGTTGTGAATTTACCCACCACTAATAATAATAATAATAATAATAATAATAATAATAATAACCATCAGTAGAATCTTTCCTTTTATTCCGTTATTATTTTACCTTTTTTTTTGCTTTTTATCCTCTTTTCTCCGTCTCTCTCTCTCTCTTTTGTTTCCACATTTCACGCACGTCAAAAAAGTTTTGATCGTATCGTCCGCCCGCAGCTCTTTGTACACACCCAATGTTAAGCAGCGTCCCTAATGGAAACACATACGCATGAACATACATACAGTCTAAATATATATATATATATATATATAGTTAGATAGATAGATAGATAGATGGGGTGTACAGACATGATGCTGCTTTGCTGTGGAAGATTGATTGGAGAAGCTCAAAAGTGGGGCACGTAAATACAAAAAGAGACATGCCCACATGCCAACAGAAAAACAAAGAAACACAAAAAAAAAAAAAAATTAAAAAAGAAAAGATAAAAAAAAAAAAAAAAAGATAAGAAATATAAACAAAGACACGGTTCCCCAATCGTATCTCGTCAAATTTCTTTTTTCTTTTTTTTTTTTTCTCTTTTATTATTCTTTTTTTCTTTACTTTTTCCGTTATTCCTTTAGTTCACACCTGTTGTGATGGTTGTTGTTACTACTCCTGCTGTTGCTGCAAATACAGGCTTCCCCAAACCTGATCGGCAGCGCCCTCCCATTCCATCCATCTTCACAGAAAAATAAAATAAAAACAGCAGAATAGACCAACAACACAACAAATGAGAAACTAAAAAGAAAAAAAAAAAAAAGACAGGAATAAATCAATCAAATAGAAATAAAACACAACCAACACCATATTAGTATGACCCTCAAATAAAGAAAGAAAAACATACAATTAATGATAAAAATCTAAAAAAACAAGAACAAGAAAAAAAAAAAAAAAGAGTGGTAGTATAGTGTGAGAGAAGAAAAAAAACAAAAAAAAAGAGACACACACTCACTCACATACAAAAATACTGAAAAACCAAAAGAATGAAAATCCAATAGAAGAAAAAAAAGAAAAGGCCATCATTGCATACAAATACAGAAACAATGATACGATAAACACGACACCAGTCATAAACCTGCAGAAGAAGAAGAAAAAAAAAAGAAACGAAAATGAGAGAGAAACACAAAGTTGAAAGAAATTAATGGTAAGAAGAAAGACAACAAGTATGCGAGAAAACACAAAGTCTGAGAGATACAAATAAATAGATTCATACAGAGATAAAGAAAGAGAGGAGGAGGGGTGGGGAGAGGGAGAGGGATGTGAAAAATCAATAAAGTGAGAACAAAAATAAATAAATAAAAATGGAATCAGACCTCCTGAAGAAGAGCCGAAACCTCGTTCCGTGTCACAGACATCTCAATTCCTTCATACAAAAAGAAAAAAAGAAAAAAAAAAACAAATGCGCCAATCCCCTCTACCTACTTATATTTACCTTATCCCTCCTGTCGCGCAAAAATCAACAAANNNAAAAAAAAAAAAAACACTGGTGAGTGATACACTAGACAATGACAAGCCCCAAATACATAAAAACAAAAACAAAAAGAAAAAAAGAAAAAAAAAAACAAATGCGCCAATCCCCTCTACCTACTTATATTTACCTTATCCCTCCTGTCGCGCAAAAATCAACAAAAAAAAAAGAAAAATAAACATTATCATAACTCAGTGTCTGTTTTAAATGTGTGGGCAAATAAAGGTGGGGAAAGGAAAGAAGATTCAGTTATCTTCTCTCGGAATCATCCCCCCAAACCCAACACAGAAACGACAGAGAGGGTGAAAATAAAGAAGGAGAGAAAAAAAGCAAAAAAAAAAAAATTTCTTTTAGAAATTGAATAAGGAATAATAATAACAATAGTAACAATACCAGTAATACTAGTACTATCACTAGTACTAGTAGAAGTAATACTCATCATACTCATGGTAATTACAACAATAAAGAGAAAAAGAAAATTGTATCTAAAAAGGAAAAAAAAAAAAAAGAAACAAAAAACCCCTTTTTTCTTTTCATCCTAATTGCGTCCTCTACTTGGACGACGTGGTGCCAGTCCACCGTTTACGCTAGCACGTTGACCACGACCGGCACCTTGAATGGGTGGCAGCGAGTCACTTCGCCGCACCATGCGATCGCGACTGTACGTTCGTTCTCGACTGGCTGTGCGATTTACATTAGGCGCACTTCTCGGAATCACTGGGAATCGCACTTGCTGATCAAATGGCTTTGCATCCGGTGGTACAGGCACAAAATCAGCAGTGGTATCTTTTGGTGTATAAATAGACAACAAACATGGACAATCAGCGGACTTTGATTTGCTGGAACAAAGTAGAGCGACGGAATAACGTCCACCCTGAGTAACGCGGAAGACAAGTGCCTGTTCACGTGCATTTGTGAACTCCGATGAACTTACCTTAATTCCATACTCATTATACACACTCACAGAAACATCATCTTCACCCACCACATCACCCTTCTTTAGAGATGAAGAATCGCTAACCTTCATCTGACGTACGAGTACATGTACATCACAAGGATCATTCAGTAAAAAGTCCACCCTTGTGGCTTCCGAACTACCAGGAGTTAGATTAACTTGCGTTGTAAGCGGTTCACGTCTTAGTCCGGCATTTCGAAGTGGAGTCAATGTCACTTTCGCCATTCCAGGATAAATAGAAACAAAGAACTTACCGTAGCAACCACGTTTCATTGTGTAAGGAATGAGGTAACAAGTGGAACTGGGTGGTAACTCCATCTGTGAGCACACTTCTCTGGCATCAAGCATCATGCCCTTCTGAAGAAATTTGTGTGTAGTGCTTGTAATGAGAGGACTTAATGGCATCTTTGCTTGAACCGCTTGCATAAGTACCAATCCAGTTTGGTGATAATGATTCAAACCATCAGGGTCAGTAAATGCCGGTGTATGATGACGCAATTCCGCAAGAATTGTCACAGGTCGTGTTGTCTTATTCTCAACCACATAAATCGGATTATTACGGAATGTAGTAAACTTTGGATTACCTCCAGAAGTATATTCATTCCACTCACCCGGAGAACTGAATCGATCACTACAATTAATGTGGCATCGTTGCATACTTGAAAAATTACGCAGGAATGTTGGAAGTGGTAAATATAACACCTCATCTTCCTCAGGATCAAAATTACAAACCCTCTTAAGATCAGCTGTCCAATTAGGATCATGTTGATTTAGAGGCCCACTGTACAAAGGTTTGTCAAAATAACAATTGTGTAGTTTAATAACAACATCATCAGGATCATTAGATTCCATTAGAGTATTAATAACACCCAAAAGAGCATAACTGCACTGTGGATGAATACCATCCACACACTCCACATTAGACATACATGTGATCACATCGCCTTGCTCAAGATTTTTCGTTACCCCACGCCAGAAAGCAGCAGATTTGTAATCACCTGTATTTGCTGCTTCAGCTAATCGTTCATCAAATGGAATATGCAAAACAGGACGACCTGTTAAATCACGAAGTGTCTCATGTGGTGTACATTGATCAAGTTTAGAATATCCACCAACAAATTTAGCATAGGCTTTTTCAAGAAGTAAAGGATACCACGAACGATGTGGCACTCGCGTAAATTTAGGTTCCATGTTTGAATCACATGGAATACGATCATCAATATCAACACGTACTGGACTACTATTAGGATCGAAAAACGTAAAAGAATAAGGTTCATTAATAGGGTGTACCTTCGACACAAATAAACGATGAATAAGAGGAGGATGACGACCAAGTGCAGCAATAAAAGGTGCCAAACAACCAGCACAGCCAGGAGCCGAACACACATCGGATGGTTGGGTTATTTCAGGTACAACATCCTCACGAATACCTTCTGGATATAATTCACAAATACGTGGCCATTCCTCTGCAACATCTTTGTTAGCTTCATGAAATTCTACATCCTGCCATCCAAGGATATTCAATGCAAGTTCACGTGCACGTTGATTGAGTCTTTCTTCAAGGTCTAATACGGCCTTTTTGTTGTTGGGATCTTTCTTTAATCGTCGACGTTCCTGCTCCATCTCTCGGAATTCTCTGTCCATATCCAGTGGTACACGGTCTATTGATATTCCTTCAGGTTGTGAATCAAGGTACTCTCTTTCCTTTCGTAAATAATCAGCAGCAATTTCAAAGGCTCGGTCATTTAATTTATCCTCAATATCACGAATAGCATCTGCGTTTCTTTTTGGATCCTTCTTAAGGTTATGACGTTCCAGTTCAAGTTCTCGGAATTTCTCATCATCATCAAGCGGGAGATCTGTCAAAGGAACCCCACAAAGTTCAATAGGAAGATAGCTCCTATCATCTGTCAACTGGCGACGAGCCAACTCATGCGCACGATCATTCATGTCATATTCAAGATCTTTAATTTCTTCTGCGTTCTTTCGTGGATCTTTTCTAAGTCCGCGTAGTTTCTTCTCCATTTCACGGAAGTGTTTATCTTTGCTCAGTGGCAGTTCTGAAAGTGGAATACCTTCAGGTTCAGGATCAAGGAAGGCACGTTCCCTTCGAAGTTGTTCCTCTGCCAACTCCTTAACACGATCATTCATTTCATCTTCTATCTCCTCTAGTTCTGCAGCTGTAGTTTTTGGATTTTTTTTCATTTCTAAACGACGTTCTTCAAGTTGGCGGAACTTTTCATCATCGTTAAGAGGTAATTCGCTGAGTGGAACGCCAAGAGGTTCAGGGTTAAGGAATGCTCGTCTCTTCTGTAAGTGCTCTTTAGCCAATTCATGTGCACGATTGTTCATTTGATCTTGTAACTCTTCAATCTCTTTCTTGTTTTTCGCTGGAAGCTTCTTTAGTGCTCGAAGATCACACTCCATATCGTGAAATAGTCTATCTGCATCCAATGGAAGCTCAGATAGTGGTACCCCTTCTGGTTCAGAATCAAGAAAAGAACGCTCCTTATCTAAATACTCCTTTACAATTTCATTCACTCGATCTTGAATATCATCCTCACAGGTGCGAATAGCATCAGCGTTCCCTCTAGGATCACTCTTCAGTGCACGACGTTTGCGTTCCAAGGGGTTAAGTATTGGATCATAATTAAGTGGTAGATCTCCAAGAGGTACTCCCAATGGTAAAGGTCGAAGAAATGCTCGTTCTTTCTTTAGTAATTCCTTGGCAAGTTCATGTGCTCTATCGTTAAGATCGTCCTTAAGATGATTCAACTTATCTTTAGAAGCACGAGGATCTTTCATTGCTTTTATCAGTTCCTGTTCCATCTCCCTGAATATAGGATCACGAGAGAGAGCAATATCATCCAATGGTACACCTTCTGGTTCAGGATCCAAATATGAACGATTATTACGAAGATATTCCTTAGCAAGCTCGTGTGCACGGTCATTCATCTTGGACTCCAACTCCTTTAACTCAGGATCTCTACCTTTTTTGCCACTCTGCTTAAGTTTACGTCGTTGCATTGCAAGCTCTTTAAATTCCTTGTCTGTATCAAGTGGCAGTTCTGAAAGCGGCACACCCTCCGGTTCGGGATCAAGGAACGCACGGTCATTCGCGAGGAGGATCTTTGCCAATTCATGGGCACGATCGTTCATTGCCTCCTCCAACCTCGCCACTTCTTCTGGTCGATGGTTAGGATCTTTTAGTAATCTGTACCTGGCAACCTCTGCGTTCTTGAATTCTGGATCATTATCAAGGTCGATCTCCTCCAAAGGAATACCTTCAGGCTCTTGGTCCATAAAACCACGCATCTTTGCAAACTCTTCACGAGCTAGTTTACGAGCACGGTCATTCATATTATC
>NW_021639987.1:10829-11622 GCF_002087225.1 Trypanosoma theileri | reverse complement strand
CTTGTGCACCGTGAGGAGTAGTGCGGTCCTGTGTAATCCGACCAGAGTCCCTTGCAATAGTTTGAGCATGATCACCAGTAGCTTCACCATCAATATAAGTCTTGTGATCACCAGGACCAGTAGAAGGACCAGGAGGTGGTGGTGGGTAAGGAGGAGGAGGAGGAGGCGGAGAACAAATTTTATCATCCAAAGGAGTGGAACCATTAAAGCAAGGAACATCAGGAGCAAGATCGAGACTAACACGATTATTCTCTTTCTCTTTATCGTCCTTTTCATCATCTTTACCAACATCTCCAGAAGCAGGAATAGCACGACGAACAAGAGAAGAAACACCAATAGTGGAAGTTTTAATAAGGGCATCAGAAGCTTTAGGACTATCAGCCCATACTAACCCACAAGCACAACACAGTGCAAGAGTTAGTAAACAAAGCAGGTAGCACCTCACCATTACAGCCTTTGTCATTGTTGTGTTTTACTACAATAGACTAATACAAGGAAGTAAGGAAGAGAAAGAATTATAATAGAAAACAAACAAACATACACCAATACAACAAATACTCACAGTGGAAAAGAGAACCAACAACTGCACAGTAAAGCAAGAAAAAAGGAATAGCCCGCTTGTATGGTAATAATAATATGTCCCTTAATAGAAAAAAAAGACCCCACAATACCCAAATGAGAGATAGAGCCAAAAACACACACACACAATACCCCATGGCTCTAGTTTATATATTAAATTACTGCACACACATATCTGTGTGTACTAGCAAGATATGTATACCGTCAGTGAGCA
>NW_021639987.1:7668-7977 GCF_002087225.1 Trypanosoma theileri | reverse complement strand
GTAATGCAACCTTCCGTCTCCGATGAATCCTTACAATCAGTAAGAGCACCTTCACGTTCACTGGTAATACGAGGACACTCTGAACTAGTAGACGCAGTTGTACAAGCATCACCATCACCACCAGGGTGTGGAAGAGATGGTGTTGGAGTACCAACAGCAGCAGGAGTGGGCGAGCAATTATTACCGTCAGCAGACGGTTCAGTACCTGCAGGACAAGGACCACCAGAATCAACTGCAAGAGAAGGAGTCGCCTCAGCTGTCACACACAAAGAGACAACACTCAACAGCAAAGCGAGAAAACACAACACA
>NW_021639987.1:5213-6302 GCF_002087225.1 Trypanosoma theileri | reverse complement strand
CCCTGGTTATCTGCTGCAGTGGATGCATGGTTGTCGCTGTTTCCATATTGAGGGTCACTAGCAGAAGGAGAAGCAGCAGGTGGAGGAGATGCAGTAGAATGATCAGAAGAAGAAGAAGAGGTATCATCAGTACCAGAACCAGAACCAATCTCAGGAGCAGATTCACCTAATGTAACTTGAGCACCAGTCCTATCAGCAGCACGATGACCATCTTTATTAGAAGGAGCATCGACAAGAGCACCAGTTCCAGGCTTTTCAGGAGTAGGTATTATTGGTTTAGGTGGAGTCAGTTCCTCTGGTGTAGTTGTACAAGGAAGATTAGAAGAATTTTGAGTGCAAGTGGCACCAGGCGCAGATTGCTGATGAGGAAGGGTAGGATGTTGTTGGGGTTGAACACCAGGAGCGATGTCAGCACCCCGAACCCCAGTTTCAGAGAGAGAATCAGAAGAAGAAGTACGACCACCTCCATTACCACCAGAAGAACGACCACAAGGAGAATTACTACTATCAGAAGCAGAAGGACAAGAACCACCAGCACCAAGACAAGGAGTATCAGGAACAACCTCCTTCTCAGCTTCCGTTGGCAGGGTTTCCTCCTCTTCCACTATCAAATCGAACTCCGCAGGAACGGCACGATGAACACGAGAAGGAACACCAACAGTGGAAGTTTTAATAAGGGCATCAGAAGTTTTAGGACTATCAGCCCATACTAACCCACAAGCACAACACAGTGCAAGAGTTAGTAAACAGAGCAGGTAGCACCTCACCATTACAGCCTTTGTCATTATTGTTTACTTCAATAAATTAACACAAGAAAAAGGAAGGAAAAGAAAAGATTAAGCTAAAACAAACAAACATACAAGAGTACAACAAATACTCACAGTGGAAAAGAGAGAAGCAGCAACTGCACAGTAAAGCAACAAAAAAGAAATATTCCGCTTTTACGATAATAATATGAACCCATAATATAAAGAAAAAAGAGAAGACCCCACATTACCCAAATAAGAGAGAGAGCCAAACACACACAGACAATACCCCATGGCTCTAGTTTATATATTAAATTACTGCACACACACACATCTGTGTGTA
>NW_021639987.1:3533-4006 GCF_002087225.1 Trypanosoma theileri | reverse complement strand
CACGGCCACTGGGACTGTCATTATCAACAGCAGCGGCAGCCGTCATGGTATACCCGCAGGCGCAGCACAGCACAACGGCCAACACACACATCACACGGCGCATCATCATAATCATGAGAGATACAATAGTTTGGTTTGCGTAAAAACACTGATCTAGAAAGAAAAACAACCAAAAAGCAAAAAAGAAAATAACTGAAGTATCAAACATGTTAGGACACACACAAATCAATTACCACTATGGAAACTCACATCGTGAAAAGAAAAACCTACCAGTTAAACAATGCAATACAGCGCAATAACCTCAGTAAGAGTAAAAAGAAAAAAAAACGCCCACACTCACAAATATCTCAAAAAAGGATGAACCACCCAGCAAACAAGCAAAACCACAAGCAAATAAACACACATTAATCATTACACCAATTTACCCAGTAAACACAGAAATATACACCTACTATGGGTGTAAGTCTATATGT
>NW_021639987.1:0-266 GCF_002087225.1 Trypanosoma theileri | reverse complement strand
AGCAAAATCATCAAGCAAATAAACAGATATTAACCATTAGCACAACATACACGAGTGAACACAAGAAATACACCAACTATGGGTGTAAGTCTCTATGTGTGTATGTATACGCAATTATAAATACAAATATGTATCTGTTATTATTATTTCCTTTTTCCTCCCACTACAAAAGGCAGTTCATCATCATCACAGTGCAAGCCCAGGTACACACACAGAGAGAGTCTCCAAGAACACACACACACACACAATGGAGTAGCAATAATAAT
>NW_021639986.1:11781-12033 GCF_002087225.1 Trypanosoma theileri | reverse complement strand
TAACATTTCTCTGGTGTTATCCAAGAGACTGTGTACCATTTTGCTGTTAGAATTTCCCATAAATGCCATTAACCACTTTGGATTGAAAAAAAAAATTAAAAGGAAATGTGCCCCATGTGCAAAATAATTATCATTTTGTTTTGTTTCTGTTATTTTGTTTCGTTGAAATTCAATATTATGAAATATATACACATATAGTGCAATAAGGACACCCACGTCAAACAAGTAACACTTCTCTTAACAAGAGTACAA
>NW_021639986.1:10926-11392 GCF_002087225.1 Trypanosoma theileri | reverse complement strand
CTGCCGTATTTTTTTTTTTTTTTAAGAATCACCATTGCAACCATGTATTGTTAATTGTACACTTTAATGTGCAAAAGCAAGTGGTACACAAATATAAAAAAAAGGCAGAAACCATTACCGTCCTTTGTTTCCACATACATGGTATGGAGTTGGCAGTTGACTCCAATGGTGACTTTAATCTTTACAGTTCCTGAGAAATAATACACTCCCCCTTCCATACATACCTATCAATGAGGTGCATGTAATGAATATGGCAGAGAACATCAACCTCTTCCTTGATGATAATGTGTTTATTATGACGGAGAAGTGTACGCAAACAATCTACACCCCTACTCAAGAATGGTAGAAGGAAAAATTGTCAAGGAATCGTTCCAAGTAAATAAATAAAAAAAAGGGGTAAATAGCGAAATGAACCACAAGTATCATTCCTGCATGTAGAGATCGACATTCCATCCATTTCCCACTC
>NW_021639986.1:4283-10802 GCF_002087225.1 Trypanosoma theileri | reverse complement strand
TCCCACAATGTCTAAAGTCACGGCTCTGCATAATGTATCATCTCACCTTGTGTCTCTCAGGTGCCATTAGGTGAATTCCACAATAGAATTAACCACAACCCAGCATCACATGACCCACTAAGCATCGGGAGAGAGTATACCACTTGGAAAAAAGGGAAACTCACTGATATAAGCAAATGCCACTTTTGTTGGAATTCCTGAGATATATTAGCATAATCCCTCTTGAAAAGACAACACTGCGTGACAAGTACACCTTACCCACACACACACACAGAATATGTTTAACACAAGAAAAGGGAACAAACATGAAAATTCTGCTCTGAGTTGTGGGCAATCATCCGTTTGCAAATCCATAACCCAAATAGGCATACAATAAATTAAACCATAACATCCATTGCATAGTATCCTACAAACAAGAACCCTGAAGAATATTAAATTATGAACAAAGGTCTCACAAATGGGTAAAAAAATATATATATCACAATCAACATAATGGTAAAAACAACCCTTGTGGTCCGATTTAGATTTACCCCACCCCTATCAAAAAATACAAACCCAAATCACTTCACTGATCATGGGAATACAAATCCAAAATTGTACTTTCAAATAATAAAAAGATGGCAAAAAGAAAAGCCAAACATTTATATATTTCATAAGCGTCTATTCCGTTGCGCTTAACGCATAACAAGGGAAACGATTAAATGCAACATAATAAAATATCGCAACCCTCTACCCATTAATACCCCAAAGCACTTAAGGGTGCATATTCCCTTTTACAAGCTTCAAGTAATAAACTTAACACAACTGGAATCAAAATGAGACCAGTAATATCCATACGATAGTACACTCACAGCAATGCTGTTTAAATCCTCTCTCTTATTGCAGCATCACTCATACAGCACTACGGTGCTCCCATAGTGTAGAAGAAGACGGACTTGCACACTAACAATCCAATAGTGACAGCGTGGTTGTTTGGGCAAGCACTGTCATCTCTCGTTCCGTATTTATACAAATACACAAAAGAAAAAAAACACTCCACTCCTTTGGCATCACATGGAGAACACTGTGTGGACCAGAAAGAACTAATCAGAGCACACTAATGTGGGTATATCCCTGGGAACACATGAACAAGACTAGACAGACAAGAGAATACCCAACACACTACTCACACTACAAAAACAACCAACAAAGAAAAGGAGAAAAAAAAAGAGAAAACACATTTGACATAGATATATTCCATCATGGTCATACCCTAACATTGGAGCAGAATACAGCAATTCATCTTACAGCCCACAAGGGCAAGCAGAGTCATCCAGTGAATACTCAAAAAGAAAAAACAATGATTATCCTCCATACTTTCAACATATTCTCACCACCCCGAGAGCCCCCACCAAAAAAAATTCAATTTTTCCAACTTTATACGTTCCCGTCCAAAAAAAAACTTTACAAGAATACTTTTTACCAAAAATATGAGAAACAAACCGCAGTGGGTCTGTACATCCTCAAAGGATACCAGCAAAATAAAAAATGTTTTTCCATCAAGTTAAAGAGCAATAAATTTAAAACAAAAAGTCTTTCTTTCGAGATACAGAGGTCCCGCGCAAGATTACCACTCACAAGTCCACAAGGACAGAGATACACATGTAACGAAACTGACTATGTGAGATGGGTATTCTATTACAGAACTACTCTTATCATCCTTATTATCGTTTTACAAACATGTAGAGTGAAATGCAAGCAACCTCTCTCTCTGTAGCTCACCACCTCGTAACGATGACCTTTCACACACACAGAGAGAAAGAGAATAGCAAAAACAAAAAAAGTAGCAAAATTTTTAAAAAAAATTGTATTTATCAAATACGAGGATCAAAATGATATCAGCAGAGCCGAAACAAGGAGAACAAGTAGTACAAGTGGTGAGTAAACCTTTGTAGCCTTGCTGTTATCTTTACGACGATTAGATGCCTTTTTACTGTTCTTGTTAGTATCTTCCTGTTTAACGGATCCCTGGGTTGTTGTAGATTCAGTACTGCTCCTTGTGGTTTTACCATTTTTATTTACTGTAGCAGTTGGTGTTGTGGAACTTCTTTGTCTGTTTGCATCTGCAGTAGTGGTAGTGCTTGTGGTTTGCTGAGCATTATTAACTGTTGATGTTTGGGGACCTTGGCTCCTCTGAACTGATGAATGCGGAGGGTCTTCAATAGTGGGATTAGTTGGCGTGCTGCTTACCCAAATAGCTTTTATTTCTAGTGGGGTATTTTCATTTGCTTGCGAAGTGAGACGACTGCTTCCATCGGACTTCACAGTGCACACTTCATCGTATATGGGACACTTTATCCTTCCACCTGCGTACATGGGGTAGTCAGTCTTATTTGGCATAATAAATTCATTTCCCCAACAATTGTGCCAAGGACCGTCCACTGTAAGCTGTACCCTAAACACACCATTATCACTGCAATTCACTGCGGCGCACATACCACGTTTCATCTTTTTTTCTTCATCGATTGTAAGGTTCGGATAATCAACATCCAAACACCAAGAATCATTTCTGAAGAGTCCCACATCTCTATCTCGTACATCTCCTTCCGAGGTACAGAAAAAACTCACATCTGCCACGAGAATAGGACAGATGGATTCCACTTCCTTTGTCGTGGGTGCAACACTATTGATCACACCCAAACGATCAGATGAACAGGATTTTTCCAGGGCCTCAATGCAGTAACCATTAGGAGCCAAAACTCTTTTTGTGTTCTCAATAGTAACGTTACCAAAGTTGCAACCTCCCATGTATCCCCAACTCATCGGTTCAGCCATGCTGAAATTTCCCCTGTAATATTGCATATCATGAAATGCTGCAATTGTTAGTGCAGTGTAGTAACCAACACTCTCAATATTTCCAGCTGCGGAAACCATACTCATCAACTCATCCTTCATGTTGCGTCGATTCCAATGAGATGTTGTATTCCCTTCAGCTGTATGTTCCAACTCAACTTCTTTTAGGCTGTTACACTTGTAATGTTCCTTTGCCACTTCCAGTACTTTTGCGGAGTCAATCACCGCACGGTTGTCATGGTAATTGCTACTATGCCTCGTCATTCCACGCCCCTTCATCCTTTCGTAGTCAAAACCAAGAGCATGTGCGAGTTTATGTGCAGCCAAACGAACATTAACTCGTGTAGAATCTGCATGCAGTGGATGAATATTCATGGCACCAACAATTGGACGTTTAGTTTGATCAACAGCACATGTTACAGCCCAAGATGAGTGGTTAGTATTTTTACTTGGACCAGCAGCCACATACAATAAAAAATCAGCATCCTGCACACCATGAGATGCGTGGTCGCCTGGACTTGTGAAGTGAGAACAAACAGAAGGTTTGCTGAACTTTGGTACTTGCAAAGGTGTTTTCAACCGCTGAACGAGGAGACGATCAGTGTGTAATTTGATAGCCTTGGGGAGAATTTCATTTTTGATCGCTTCCTCTTTCCCTCGCAGCATAATATCATGAAAATTACAATTTACCTCCTCTCCATCCAAAAAATCCTTACGTCGCTCACCATAGTTTACACAGTACTTTTTTTTGTTCAAATCTTCGGTTGACACACGAATGCGGAGTGCTTCCCAACCCTCATTACTGTTACTATCTTCAGATGTCGCCACGGTGTACGCCTGCCAAGCGCCTTCTCCTTTCTTCGGTAATTCTCTCACCACAACGACAGGAGGACTGTTCTTCTTTTTGATTTCATCGTAATTACAGGCGTATGCAGGTCCGGCCATAGCACCGCAGATGAACAGTAATAGCACCACTTGGAGGAGTGGATGCCTCATTGTGTGAATAGCAAAAATGTAAACTTGATGGAAAAACAATTATTACGACTTGTGTATAGTATAATGGCGAAAAAAAAAGGAAAAAAAAAACATAAAACAATAAAAAAGAGAGAGACAAAGCATACAAGACATCACACAGTAGAAAGAATGACATTCATACAACAATACAGCAGAGATATTGCTTAACATAACCCCAAACAAACACTTACATAGTCCCCCTGTGATACTATTATCATTGGTGTTTTACGTACAGCATTGTATGGGTTCAATAAGTGAACATTCCATCTTTTTGCTTCAGTGTCATTGTTTTCCCCCAATTACACCAACAACAGCATTACCAAGAAAAAGAAAGAATAAAAGCAATGAAGCAAACAAACTGGGAGAGGTACAAAATACTCTTAGGTTCCATTAGAGACCATTCTCAAATGACCTGGGCGTACCTGTGGAAAAGAGGAGACTGAAGTATAGTCAATTATCAAGAAATATCTAAAGTGAATATTTGAAATACAGAGAAACCCACAAACATAGCCACATCACTATTAATGCTTATAAATGTAACGAACCCTTTACAAATGCAGTTAAATGAGACCAGTAATATCCATACGATAGTAAACCCACAGCTGTAATTAGACGTCAATGGATGAGCGGATGCACTGTTAAAGCATACGCAACAAATAGCAAAATAAAATACGGAATGCCAACAGAAATATACATATTATATTAGATCCAACAGAGAATTAAACACATGTATACATCGATAGTAATACTCTCAGAAACACCAATAACAACATCACCACAACAAATGCAATATCAAAGGCTACACACATTAACAAGAGCAGCGGCACCTACTGCAGTCAAATCCAATCATAACAGCTAAAGGATGTGAACAGTGGTAATGTGTGACATAATGTCATTCTCAGTGTGTCTATCACATTTGAATCCTTTAGAGACTTGGGGAAAAACAACGAGAAACACAAAAAAGAAAAAAAGCAATACATATAATAAACAATACAAGAAATACATCATCAGCACTGAAGTAACCACAGAAAAACATAAACACATAAACCTTCTTCCACAGAACATTTTAATTCAATAAAAAAGAAACCCATTAAAAAAAAATCCCCAATGATAAGGAGCCCAAGTTTATGTTGATTCTTCATCCGTCACTGTCATCGTTCTCTCAGGATATATATATATGTATACTCTCATGTATATGATAACGAACAGTGGGATTCTGCAAAATGTATATTTGATAATTATTCATTTTTCAGAAAATGAGTATAAAATCATAGCAAAAAAAAAATCATAAGCAATTAAAAGAAAATTTCCAATTGAGCGAAGAACGCTGAAAACAGAAAAAAGAACGGTCAATGTATTGCGGTTTATGGGATTTGATTCAAAGGACCGTATTTAGCAAAACCGTTTATTCTTCTGAATATGAATGGATCTCTCATGGAACCATCACAAAACCAACAACACACACAAGAAGTGCAAGAGGGGCCATGTAGGAGACCATGATGCTGCTGTCAGGACCCATCACATTCATTACATTTGTATGATTTAGTGTTTCTTTCATTTGGTCCTCATTTAAGTTTGTCCCGTTCAAAACAGTGTTATTTGCTGTGTGAGTAGACGGTTCATTTGCACCATTAATAGTGTTGGTGGACTGCATTGTGTTGCCATTGCTGTTGGGATTAGATGTGGATGGAGCAGTAGCAACATCATCAGCATTATCACGGGGCTTTTTCTGCTCAGATTCTTTTTCCCGAGCATCACTTTGTACTTTGATGGAATCTTCTGATGCTGTAGTACTGGAGTTGGATGAATGAACTTTATCATTAGGACCTGCTGGAGAAGAATTTTTCTCTTGCTCTCCAGTTGGTGATTTCAATTCGGGTGATGTTTGGATTTCATTTTGTTTATCGTTGTTTTCTGCTGGTGGATCTACAGGCTGTTGCAATGCTCCATCTGCAGGGGTCTTTGCAGGGACAAGAGGGTCAGCAGGGGTTGGGAGTGGGGCGGCAGGAGTAGGAGGTGGTGGTGTGGTGTGAACACGCTCAGGTACAGTAACGGGGTGCTTTTCATTGCTGATGCCACCAGAACCAACAGCGCTGTTGTTGTTAGTGTTCGTGCCACCAGTTCCAATTCCACCATCTGAACTCGCAGTGGACACACCGGTGTTGTGAACTCTCACGTTCCCCAAGCTGTTGTGGGAAGCATCTCTGTGCTTAACGGGCTCCTGACCTTTTGGAGCTTCGTGTTTATCCGGATGCTCGCTTTCCGGAGCTTCTTTCACTATGTCAGATTCATGGAGTTCCACGTGCGATTCGTCTTCTTCAGGAGAAACTGATGAAACTGATGGCGCGTGGGTTGGCTTCTGACCTTTTTCTGGCTTTGCTTCTTTTTCCCCATCATTCAGAACGATATAGTACCCGTCACTTTCTTCTTTGTCACTGTTAAGCTTGATTACTGGGGAATTGGTCTCCGGCCACCCTGTGCACACTTCTTCGTATTTAGGGCACACAATAGTTCCCTCACTGAACTCTGTACCAGCCACATCAGCAATATTTATAGACCCGCCATCCTCTGGGCACTTATGCCACCGCTCCTCCTTATTGCCAACATGCCCTTTAAGCTGTACACTCACCTTCTTGTCATTATCACACCTCACTTTTGCACAAATGCCTTGAA
>NW_021639986.1:0-3345 GCF_002087225.1 Trypanosoma theileri | reverse complement strand
CATGGCTTCCCCCGCAGAATACGAGGTAATGGACCCTGGCTCCACCTTTCGATGGCCAAACGTCACCAAGGGGATAGCATTCCGAAGAACACATGTGTTAAAAGGAAAAGAAAAAGAAATTGGTTTTTAAGGAGACCACCTCCTGCAAAATATAGTGTGGTTGTTGAGGAGACCACCTCCTTCAAAAATTTATTGAGTGCATTTAGTTTCCTTGAATAAATTCAAGTACTTAACCTTGGTACCACGATAAGGTAGCACATCCTTACCAAGGAAACTGCTTGGTAAAATTTCATACCTTCAAATGCTGCAAGTGTCAGTGCACTGTAGTACATGCCAGAAGGTTCACCAAAATACGTACTCATCAACTCATCCTTCGCAATTAGTCTCTCCCAGTGGGAAGGTAGGTCGGAATCCTCTTCATCTTCCAAATACAAACCCTCTATTTCACCATCTTTACATCTGTAATGACTCTTCAGCACTTCGACAATTTTAGTGGAGTTCACCATATAGAATTCGTTTCTACCGTACGGTACTAGCTCACGTGGCAGATCAATACTGCGCTCTTTGATCATGTTTAACTCTTTCATAAGTTCATGTTGAAATCCAAGACCATGTGCAATCTCATGTGCAGTCAAACGAATATACTGCCGTGTTGCTTCTATCTCCTTTGGGATAAATTTAATGACGGCAGACGTCGGCCTGTTTTCATTATCCTGACTGCAAATCACAACTTTTTGGGGTTCTTTTGAGAGACTCGCAAAAATCATAAAATCGACAACAGGACCATCCGTCACATTTTTCGTCAAGGGATCCTTAAAGAATTGGCAGATATTATTACGTATTTTTTGCTCTTCTTTTCTTGGTATCATTAGGGTCCCCTTCACCTGTTTTACTTTTAGGCGATCTGCGTGTAGTTTGATAGCTTTGGGTAATACCCTTTCAAAAAGAACTTTTTTCTTATCCTCTGTTATCTTATCAGCATTGCAGAGATCTTTAAGATCGTAAAGCTCTTGTGCAGGTTCTTCATGTTCTTCATCAGCATCTTCTTCTTCTTCTTCATATTTTCTCGCAAGCTCCTCGTACTCACGCGGCATTTCTTTTTTTTTCGTCGTGCAAAACTCCACCATATCTTCCACAAGTTTTGTATACACACCAATGCGGATGGCCTTCCAATCCGAACCAATCTTAGTATCATCAGCAGCAGTATCAGAAGAGACGGTGTACGCCTGTAGAGCACTTTGTCCTTTCTGTGGTAACTGCTGCACAACAGCAGCCAAACACCCGCAGCTGCAGTACAACAGGAACAGTGCAGCCCACAGCAGGTGACGCATGGAGTGTTTCTCCATTTTGTATTTGTGTGAATGTTTTAGTTTGTGTGTTGCTTTGCTAAGGTACACACAGTAAAGAAAAAAAAAGATAAAAAAGGGAGAGAATGAAAGATATGCATGAATAGATATTATATTAGATCTAGCAGAGAATCAAACACATGTATACACATCAACAGTAATACTCTTAGAAAGAGAAGAATGATGGTTATGCCAAAAGTAGAATGAGAAAATATATCAATATACCCTCTTGTGGTACACATACATACCAACAGTATCAACAAGAATGCACTGTGAGCAGATTTGGTGTTTTATTGTAATTGTAATAAATGCAAAGAATAATAAATAGTCATAATAATGAGTGCTGTACTGCCTTTAAACAAGTGGAAAAGATAAAAAGAACCCATGAAAAAGAATGAATGATACCATGTGTTTAGATCTGTCCTTTGTATTAGAAAAAGATTGTGTAACTCATGCTTGACTAACCCACCAACTCCCCTTGGTACACTATTTTTATTATTGCAATTCCAAGTACATCAATGAGGTAGTTGCTTGTATAAGCATTTGACTTTTCCACGGCTTCCACTTGATGATAATTTGTTTTTTCCTTTTGCTCATCCATGTCAGGAGTAGAATAGCAATAATCCTATGCACATGGCTTTTGTGTACACCTCCTATTAATTCTCTTTCAGTAGGAATGTTTTTCCTCTCACCACAAGAGAGACATTCATTTCCACTTGTGTTGTAGTTATCAATAAAAGGCGTATTTGAGGGTCCAGCGGCAACGTACAGCACCATATATGCGTCTTTAACACCCTCACTGATGTGAGTAGTTGGAACTGTGAAGTGAGAGCAAAGAGTTTTGCCAAAATCCGGCACCTTGAAGGGAGTTTCCAACTGCTTAACGAGAAGAAGATCGCTGTGTAAATTGATTGCTGCAGGAAGAATCTCATTGAGAAGTGTA
This sequence comes from Trypanosoma theileri, assembly GCF_002087225.1. Lineage (NCBI taxonomy): Eukaryota > Euglenozoa > Kinetoplastea > Trypanosomatida > Trypanosomatidae > Trypanosoma > Trypanosoma theileri. The sequence goes on along the minus strand of NW_021639986.1, from coordinate 1,056 downwards.
TTCTTCTTATCCTCACGGCAAGAAAGCTTAGAACCCTTAAAATAACTCTTATGTTCATCGAGATGCCCCCTGCAGTACTTCTTCTCATCGTCCAGATCCAGTGATGACACGTTGATGCGGAGTGGCTCCCATTTATCAGACGATGACACAATGTTTATCTGATGAGATGCACGATCTCCTGCACTCAGCAATTCTCTCACCCCCACCTTTGCAGGGGGAACCGCTCTTACGCATGGCATCATTGAAGATACAGCGTTGGTGTTGGTGTTGGGGTTCTGCCGCACGGGATACGATACTGCTGTAAATGAGTAGTAACACTGCAGTGTGGAGAACCAGGCGCATCATGTTGTTTTTTTGTAAAATAGCATTGCTGTGATTAGTCAGATTGAGTCTACAAATGAAACAATATGAGAAAGAGAAAGAGAGAGGAAGAAAGAGTTTATAATAGAGAACGGTAGAGGCTTCACGGTGTCATGCAAAGCAAATATACACCCATATTATGCAAGAATTAACAGCTTCACCAAATTCACGTGGGGTCTTGGTCCATCTCAAGCAGAAGGAACAACACAATAATTGCAATGCGAGTCCATATATGAAGTTTAAGAGCCTATATGAATATAAATATCCGACGGTTCGCAAAAAAAAGAAAAAGAATGTATATTTTATTATGTTTGTCATTCTCAAATACCCTTTGTATGCTGATTCAGCAAAAAAAAAAAAAACAAGATGAATGGTAACTTAAAATTGTAATCCAAAACACCAAAAAAAAGGAAAAAAGAAAAAGATTAGTATGATAATAATGTATATTTGGTACCGCTATTAGTTTCTCCGTTTCAACGGGATGCTGGCTGTTGAGCTTTCACTCTAGGGTAAAGGGCATCCTTCACTTTCCTGGGGCACTGGATCTTCCTTGCATCTGTCATCCCAATGGCTTCTGACATGTATTTTCGCACTCTGCTGGAAAACCGACGATAGACACTTGTATTGTAATAAACTGAACCATTCCTCAACAAGACATGCCAGGAAACAAAACGGACAGTTTCGTAGTGATGCCAT
>NW_021639985.1:11928-12138 GCF_002087225.1 Trypanosoma theileri | reverse complement strand
TGGAGATGGAGACGGAGTGTTATAACGGCTGAAAGGGTGTATTCCACTCGGAGGGGATTCTCCAGCACAACAACTGTAGTTTTGGTTGTTGCTGCTGCCGCTGTTGTTGTTATACTTTTCGCCACTATTGTGGTTCCCTTCCTCCCTGTGGATTGAAGTCGTGCTTTCTTGGCTTGCTGGTAAAGGCGGTGGTGCATCCACTCCCATCAC
>NW_021639985.1:8595-8880 GCF_002087225.1 Trypanosoma theileri | reverse complement strand
GCCTCGATCTAAATAGTGAACAATGAGAAAACGAGAAGACATCATGGAGAATGAAGGGAGAACACACACTCATGGCTGTACAGATACGGGTATACGGACAAACATAGGCAGAGAGTTATATTCAAAAGAATAAAAAGGAAAAAAAAGGAAACAGACAGTAGAAGAATAATCTTAGCCTTACTTCTACCAAAAAAAAAAAAAGGAACAAAACCCCAAAATAAAATAAAAACATACATTTATCCTCCACGTATCCAAACCCCAACGTGAATAATAAATATCTCTCTC
>NW_021639985.1:5577-6785 GCF_002087225.1 Trypanosoma theileri | reverse complement strand
TTATTTCCGTAAGTTTTTTTCTTCTTTTAGTTTGATCACAAATGAGTAGAATCGCTCGGATAAGACTACACAGTGTGACACATTTATCATTTGTTTTAAAACATGTACGTATATACACGGGGGATGGAAAAGAAAAAACGCTAGCACATAATTAAAAAATAACCGATAAAAACAATGGGATCAAGAAACGCTCGTTAAGGTTTACTATCATAAATAAAACAAAACCAAAAAACTCACATCTTCTTTTTACCCCTTTTCCGTCTTTTTCATTTTTTAATATTTTTTACCTTCGTTTTTGACGTCAGAAAGAGAGAAATATGGAAAAAGAAAAAGAAAAGGAGTAAATTACATACTCTCTCACTCTCTTGTATATCTTCACTTTAGTATTTCCCTTCATTCCTCATCATTTCTTATAGAAGATCTTCCATTTGTTGCGAATGTTCTTCCTGGTGTGTCTCATCCTCCTCTGCCCCTTCACTAATGCGCAGAAAGACCTGTTCGATGCTTGTCTGTGAAACGGCGTAGTCGGCGATGCCCACTTCCTCGCGGTGGCGCTCGAGTTCACCAAACGCCTCCGACAGCCGCGTGCCTGCGGGGAGTGCGTACGTGTAGCGATGGCCTCGCACCTCATCCAACTGCGCGGCGGGGAAACTCCGTTGAATGAAGGCATCCACCTCCTCACGTGGCACATTCTCATGTGTGCGAATTGTCATTTCAAATCCACTGCCGTACTTATTCTTGAGATGTGTCTTGTTGCCAATGCAGCGCAGGGTGCCGTCCACCATGATGGCCACACGGTGGGCGAGTGCCTCCACTTCCTCCAAGTGGTGTGTTGTCAAGACCACAGCGCAGTTGCTCGCGATGGACTGCACAGCCGTCCAGAGACCACGGCGGGCCACAGGGTCCATCCCGGCGGAGGGTTCATCCAAAAAGACAACACGCGGGCCGCCAATCAACGCAAGCGCAACAGACAACTTACGGCGATTGCCGCCACTCAACGCAGAAGCACGGGTCTTGGCGTATGATGTGAGTTCACACAACTGCATGAGTTCCTCCACCACCGTCGCACGCTGCGCTTGAACAACACCACGAATGCCAGCGTAGAGCTGAAGGTGTTCCCGCACTGTAAGAAGATCAAGCAGCGCATCAAACTGTGGACAGTAACCAATGAAACGTAATGCTTCTCGTGATTCACGCATAGTGTCCTT
>NW_021639985.1:0-1196 GCF_002087225.1 Trypanosoma theileri | reverse complement strand
AAAAAAAAACAAATATGGACAAGAGATGAGTAATACACAACCAACAATAGAGGTTTTATACAGACATACTAGATAGGTATCATAATGGTTCCTCTTCTTAGGCGTCTGTAAATGGGTTGTGTTATTGTTGTTGCTGTTTTTTCTTTCTTTTTTATGATCTTCCCACGCCAAAATACTTCAACCCACCACAAGACTCTTTAAATTCTTTATTCATATATGTATATATATACACTTCTTGACAGGGCTCTACAAACAAAACTGAGGGTGTGAGTCTTGCATTGGTGGCGCTGCAGGAACTATGTGTGGAGTGTACTGCGTTGAATAAGAAGAGAAATACAGAAAAACCGAAATAACGGGATAAATAATAGCAGGACCAACCGTCTTACTTCACCTGTTATCTTAAAAATAAAATCACACACAAAAGATTCCGATTAATTGCCTGGCCGTTACAGGATTCCCAAAAAAGAAAAAAAAAAAAAGAAAAAAAAAACAAATATGCTGTGGTATTCACAAAAAAAAAAAAAATAAATAAAGAAAATAATGGAGAACAACATACTTTAACAGCAAAAAAAAAAAACGTTTTCTTTCTGCCATGCATGCAGTCCACTAAATAGAGGGTACAGGGAAAAAAAACATGGAGGCACGTTGTCTCTGCTGTTGATATTGAGCTTTTACAGAGTCACTGTTAACGTCAACAATCAGATTAACATGTATCATTTTTTTTTCTTTACTTCACACTGTAATTAGCCAATTTTCTTGCGGACGCTCAATCATTACACACAATATATGTAATGTATATAATGTACACAATGTATGATTATATTAATATCATGTAAATGGGCCTCATACCACACATACGTGATCTTTTGCCCCTCTTAAATAGGTTCCACAGAGAACCGTCGCATCAACCTTTAGGTAAAAAAAAAAAAAACATGATATTATCTTTTTTCTCAATTAATCTGCACATAGCCTTGAGAGCAAAGGACAAGCTGTTTAAAAGAATCCACACACAATCCATACTTCTTCCCTCACCCCGCGGGTGGGAATGGGTATTAAGAGCCACTTTCTTCTCTTTTGTCCCCTTTTCTTTCTTCTTCAGGGGAAGTAGGGTGTGTAGAGTATCACTTCTCTTCTCCTTTCTCTTTGGCCCCTCCCTCCCTCTGTTCTTTGTTTTCTCTTCTTGTTATCTATCGCCC
>NW_021639984.1:12884-13094 GCF_002087225.1 Trypanosoma theileri | reverse complement strand
ATTGTCACGCGCACTGCGTCGGCGACACAGCAGCAACACAAGCACACCAACAAGCAGCAGGAGAAAAACAATAGCACCAATAATGATACCCATCAGCTGCTGTAGTGTGAGACCATCGTTGCTGGGTTCCACATACTCCATCGATGGGGTTACGGGTGGAAACAGCTCCGGCACACTGGGGTACAGCGCACGGGACATCGACCACACAGA
>NW_021639984.1:9475-9963 GCF_002087225.1 Trypanosoma theileri | reverse complement strand
AACAAATACAGCAGTACAAAAAAACAATACATAGGAACCCACAAATATAACATCTCACAAAAACAAAACAGCAATACATTACTACAATGACTGGTTTATCTTGCTTAAAGGTGCCATTTGGCATATATAGTTACAATAGAATCAGCAGTTTTTGAACACATTTCCTCACGAAAAGATGATATATCGACACTAAAAGTTTGGGTGGCAGAGCTTCTGTTACGAAAACGACATGCGTCAAATCCTGGTCTGCCTTCAGAAAACATACTCCCACTAAAACAAAAGGAAACATCAGTGCTTACTGGAGAAAATAACCCCAATCCACCAACACTCAACTTCCGCTCCATAACACGACCAAGCTTCAGAGCAAGACGCTGTATCAAATCATTCGAGTAGGTGTCCTCACCCACAGAATCAGACCTCGGGGGTACACGAACACTCCAGCGCTTGCAGAGCGGTAGCAAAAGTTTAAGCCGTTGAACACAAGGAAA
>NW_021639984.1:7258-7908 GCF_002087225.1 Trypanosoma theileri | reverse complement strand
ACCGCAGCCGCCTCATCGCAGCGGATCACAGCGGCAGCAGAGGCATCACTCGTGTTCCCGAGGTACTGCGCAAGCACGAACAGCTCCTGCTCCACCGTGGGTGACAGGTGGATCACGTGCTTCCTGAACTTGTTCAGCCGCGGCTGTAAAAACAATGGGTCAATGAAGGTCACATTCGGGACATCCAACATCGCCTCCGTGACAGTGCCAGCAACAGCATGAAGAGATTCCCTCCTCATAAAAGAAATGAATTCATTAAGTGCACCATTCGTAGTTGACAGAGCTGTCTTGATGTTAAAACCATGCTTTGAGGTATGGTCATCATTATCACGCAATGCAGCACCAGCTCCCAATATTGTGGCTTTTCCAGCTTCCATTGCAAGCTGACTGTCAGTCAACAAAAAAGTGAGACCATTTAATGGAGCATATAAGATGATATCCGTGCTATAACACACCCAAGGATCATATGATAGTGTTCCTTCATTAATATGATCGGCACGGTAATCTTCACCAAAAGACTTCATATAGATGGTGCGACCACCTTGGTTACAGCGGCAAACGGCTCCCTGTACATCGGCAATTTCACTGCACTCACCACCATAGTCACCAATCACAAGGTCATCAATCAAATACCGGCGCTGGTTGAACAG
>NW_021639984.1:5353-5581 GCF_002087225.1 Trypanosoma theileri | reverse complement strand
AGCATTTAATACCTTCTTCAAAACAAATACAGCAGTCAAAAAAAACAATACATAGGAATACAAAAATATAACATCTCACAAAAACAAAACAGCAATAGATTACTACAATGACAGGTTTATTTTGCTTAAACAAATGATTGCGCAAATATAGTCACAATAGAATCAGCAGTTTTTGAACACAATTCTTCCGCAGTACATGATGTGTCTGCACACGGTATTTGTGTAACA
>NW_021639984.1:2802-3390 GCF_002087225.1 Trypanosoma theileri | reverse complement strand
TGGGTCAATGAAGTTCACATTCGGGACATCCAACATCGCCTCCGTGACAGTGCCAGCAACAGCATGAACACGTATCCTCCTCATAAAAGCAAGTAGTTTATCATGTGCGCCATTCGTAGTTGACAGAGCTGTCTTGATGTTAAAAAGATGTTTTGAGGCATGGTCTCCGTCATCACGTAATGCAGCAGTAGCACTCGCTATCATGGTTTTTGCAGCTTCCATTGCAAGCTGACTGTCAGTCAACAAAACAGTGAGACCATTTAATGGAGGTAATAAAGTGATATCGTTGGTGTAACAGATCCAAGAATCAAATGATAGTGTTCCTTCCTTAATGTGAACGGCACGGTAATCTTCACCAAAAGACTTCATATAGATGGTGCGACCACCTTGGTTACAACGACAAACGGCTCCCTCAAACTCAGCAATTTCACTGCATTCACCACCATAGTCACCAATCACAAGGTCATCAATCAAATACCGGCGCTGGTTGAACAGGGATGCAACGAAAGTGGAACTGCTCTGCAACCATTCATGACTGCTCATTGCCTGCATGAGCACCTCTCCAGCAATCCACCAAGAGAACATCAC
>NW_021639984.1:0-1419 GCF_002087225.1 Trypanosoma theileri | reverse complement strand
CTGAAGCGCCACAATTATGCAGCATTTCCTTCTTTCTCCAACCACCCNAAATCTGAACAAGAACAGCACATGGTACAACACTACACAGCAAAGTATTGTGGGGTGCATAGAAGCAGCAAGGGTACGTAAAAAGACCAGAGAGAGAGAGAGAACAACACGGCTGAGAAAAGAGAGAGACAAGGAAGGAAAGACAGTAAAACCAGCATACATACGTACAGACAGACAGACCTCAGATATCCTGGGCGTCACGTGAGAGCATGCGGATGAGAGCAGGCCCCATCCCGTGGCACGCCATCCCTCTGCCAAGTCGTGCAAAGCACACATTCTGCGACACTGAGGATAACGCATTCCCACTAAAGTACTCGCCCTTAGTGAGCAGAAAGTAGTCCACGGCGAGCGCACACAGGCCCTCTGCGCAGTCCTCAAACTGGGCATAGTGCTCCTTGTCATACAGACGTGCACCATGCGCCGCCAGCAGTTGGACTGTGTATAGGTCCTGACTGTCGTGTGCCACGAAGAGCGGGAAGGCGAAGAGCTGCAGGCCCAGTGAGGCGTGCAACGCGGCAAGATACGGGATGCTGATGTTGCACTGCGCACGTAGCTGCTGCTCTTCCTCTGGCCGCATCTCAGTGTATCGCCGCAGCGCAGGGAGGTGCACATCCATCTCCTTGTTGCACATAAGCTCACGGTGCCGCACGTGCACAGCGAAGAAGCGGCTGCGTGTGGTGAAGGAGTGGCGGAGAAAGGCATCTACTCTTTGCTGCACACGCAACGACGGCCGCAGAAGAGCGTAAATCGCAGCATGATGCACAAGCCCGCGACGGAGAAAAAAGGCATACGCACCACCAAGCACCACGAGATCAGCGTGCGCCGCACGTATAAGCGGAACAACACGCCGCATCACAGACTCATGATCCATCCATGAAAAATACGGCGGCAGCCGTGGGGACTGTTTTAGTAGACGCAGATGGCGCGACAGGTGACGCAGTGGAGTGTCGCGTACACACTGACCATAGCATGCGTAACTGCCGCCACCCAAAAGACCTGTGCGGTTTAACTGCTGATGCATCACATCAGTCGTGACCACGCAGTAACGCTGTGCAACTGTTGAAAAGTCATACAGCTCTGCAGGATCCATCCACTTCTTTCCAATACGAAACCACCCCAAAACAGCCGTACGATTGAGCAGCGCCGCCCACATGATGATGTTCATAAACTCTTGAAGTTGGTTGTGGTGTCGACCATACGTGTGGGTATTAACAAATATGTACCGATTGGGGCAAGAGACCATGGCTTTAGTCGCCTTACTCTCAAATGAGACCTCTTTCTTGTGCACATGGTAAACGTACTGCATTTCCTGTTCTGTCAGTGTTAGTGTATCATGGGTGCCGTTAAACGCGTACATCATCACCGCTGCCT
>NW_021639983.1:12956-13168 GCF_002087225.1 Trypanosoma theileri | reverse complement strand
TTTATTTCTCCGCAAAAAAGAAGAAGCAATAAAAAAGAAATAACAGAAAATAACGGCATCCCCTCTGAATACAAGAGAATTATAACAAATAGCAACAACGATAAAATGAGCAGTACAATGAATATTTACTTGCAGAAGAAAACCCATAAAAACAAAAAAGGTCGATAACACAAAAAAATAAAATCCCCAGACATCTTGCCCATAAGCATGAA
>NW_021639983.1:10813-11097 GCF_002087225.1 Trypanosoma theileri | reverse complement strand
GTGCGACCAACAAGAGCAGGAAACACAGAAATATAGAGCTCTTGATTGGGTGGTCAGCATATATAGCAAAGAATGAATTTATGTGTAACAGTTAATATTGTTCTCTTCTGCAAAAGGAAATATATCAAACCGGTGCAGGTCAAAGCACACAACGAACCAGAAAACAAGCAAAAAAAAAGATATTAAACATTAGCCCAATTTACCCAGTAAACACAGAAATACACACCAACTATGGGTGTAAGTCTATATGTGTGTATATATACGCAATTATAAATATAAATTCA
>NW_021639983.1:6460-6744 GCF_002087225.1 Trypanosoma theileri | reverse complement strand
ACACACACACAATGGAGTAGCAATAATTATTATTATAGGATAAACACAGAGAGTAAAAACACACACAAAACACAATAACATTAAGAAACAAAAAAAGAAGAATATCCCAACATATGGAAAATTAGTTAGACTGTAGGGATGTATGCAAAAAAGAAAAGAAAACAAAGGATGACCTGAGTCACACCACCTCCACCACTAGCACAATCAGCACACAAGAATACAGGCCAGTGTAACCACAATCAGTAGTGGTACACGCACCCACACAGAACTGCTGATACTGCTGC
>NW_021639983.1:4162-4564 GCF_002087225.1 Trypanosoma theileri | reverse complement strand
ATACTGCTGCTGCTGCTGTCTGCATCACCCTTCTTGTTGTTTGTGAGTTCAGGAGGAAGTGTTGTTGTTGTTGTTGTGGTGGTGGTGGTTGCATCTGTATTTCCGGCAACAGCTTCTTGGTTACTTGGTGCCTCACCACCTGCAGGGTCAGCATTACTTACATCGTTTGCAGTATTTGAACCCACAGTATTCTCCACAGATGAAGTGCTAGAAGGAGTATTACCTGTATTCTGGGGTGTGGGAGCTGAAGGTTCTTCTGATTGCGAACCACCAGCAGTTTCTTCTCTTGATGGTGTAGTACTGCTTACATTAGTTTGGGAAACAGATGTATCGGCTTTTTTGCTATCTCCAGCGGGAGGACGCTGTTCTACGTTGGCAGTATTCCTTAAGTGTTCATCTTGT
>NW_021639983.1:3100-3442 GCF_002087225.1 Trypanosoma theileri | reverse complement strand
ACAAGTTTAGTTGGCTCTTCAGAAGCATTAGAAGAACGAGAAGAAAGCTGTTTAGCTCGTTGATCAGGAGAAGACTGTGAAGAACCAAGAGAAACGTCAGGTACCTGTGCTTCAGACACACTTAATGATTTGCTTTCTTCTGCACCTTTGTGTTTATTGACAAGATGACTTGCTTGTGTCCTCTCAAGATCTGACTTCTCCCGTTCCACGTTTTGACGTTTTTTCACTTCTTCTTCATTTTCATCTGTCTTCTGTTCTTTAGGTTCCTTCCCACCACCAGATCCGTGAGGAGCAACGGATGTACGACAACCATGAGAATCCGAATTAACATCACAATTGGAT
>NW_021639983.1:0-203 GCF_002087225.1 Trypanosoma theileri | reverse complement strand
TTCAGCGAGGACGTGCACACACGCACAGGAGAGCAGGAGAGCGAGGATACACAGCACGTAGCGCATCATTACCATTACAATACTTCTTGTAGTAGCCTTACTTCAATCGCTTACAGAAAAAAACAAAACCGAAACAAAGTGAATCGATGAAAACATGAAAATGAAAACACACACCAAATCAAACAACACTCAATAATTACAGC
>NW_021639982.1:13072-13202 GCF_002087225.1 Trypanosoma theileri | reverse complement strand
ATGTTGCGTTACTAAGAAGAAGAAAAGAAGAAGGGGAAAGGAAGAACGTGTTTGCACAGGTGGTACGGTTCGTCAAACTGAAAACCAACGTTTGCCGATAAGGCCAGTACACCAACACATTATTAACGGG
>NW_021639982.1:11557-11806 GCF_002087225.1 Trypanosoma theileri | reverse complement strand
TGCCTTCCAATATTCTGCCCAAGCGAGATAACGTTCCTTGGTGCCATCCTGTGTTCCGTCTGCCAAAGCCCGTTTCACATCCCTTTCCTTCGTGGCAGTTTCAACGGTCTGGTAGGCGGCTTGGTAAATCTTCACTGCAGCATCATACTTCTTTAGCAATTCTAAACCTCTAGAAGAGTGCGGATCTTGTTTGGCCTCTTCCTGCAACTCAGCAACACCCTTATCAATGTGTCCGGACAAAAATTCTGA
>NW_021639982.1:10409-10929 GCF_002087225.1 Trypanosoma theileri | reverse complement strand
TCCACTACACGCAAGTTATGTGGCACCGCAACAGTAGATATTGGAATACAAGAAGAAGAAGAAGAACAAGACGGGGCGTTATGCATATCTTGCAATAACTTCATACACAGACAACCACCACAAGCAGCAGTGGGATTAGTTAACACAGGTTTGTCATCCTCGTTATCATTAGCGTCACTCTTCTTGTTGTTCTCGTCAGTTGAATTCACAAGGTCTAATGCATCAAGTGTTGAAAAGTAAAAGAAGAAGAAAGAAAAAGAGACACACATAGTGAGTGGATGCAGGACACAAACACTCACATTGGAAAAGAGAGAGAAGCAGTTACAGCACAGTAAACCAACAAAAAGGAATATTCCGCTTGTAATGACAATATGTACCCCTTAATAGAAAAGAAAAAGAAAGAGAACACAATACCCAAATAAGAGAGAGCCAAACACACACACACAATACCCCACGGCTCTATTTATGTATTAAATTACTGCACACACACATATCTGTGTGTACTAGCAAGAGATGTATA
>NW_021639982.1:7409-8324 GCF_002087225.1 Trypanosoma theileri | reverse complement strand
AAGCTGGTAAACAGATTATTAATTTCATTCACCCATGGGGGATGTACGCAAATATGATTATGTTAGTATAACCATTATTATTATTTGCCCTCAGATGAGTCCCACCGTTCAGTACACAGTAACGGAGACCAACACAGCCACAATCAGTAGCGGTGCTGCAGTGCGCATCCAGAAAGAACTCATACTACTGCTGTCAACAACATTAGCCTTATTCTGAACTGTGGGGGCGATGGTGCTGCTCTGTGGGTCAGTTACAGGAGATGGAATGGTGGTGGTTGATTCCTCGTTGACAGTGTTCTCGGTGCTCGGCGGAGTAATGGCATTGGTTTCTTGTGAATCTGGTGCAGCAGACGCACTTGCCTGTGCAGAAGAATGCTGGGTACGATTAGAGGTGGCAGGTGTACTGTTATCACCTGTTTTATCAGATGCCCCTTGATCACCATCACCAGCACCATTAGACCCAGGACTTTGGCGTTGCGGTGTAGTTGCACTTGTATCTGGTTTTTGTTGTGCAGCCTCAGTACTACTGCCAGCAACTTCTGATGCACCACCTTGCGGTTCATTTACGCTCACTTCTCCTTCCATGGTTCTATCACCCTGAGGTCTACTGGCCACTTCAACTGCAGCTGCAACAGGAGTGTCTCTTCCCTCAGGACGTTTTTCTTGCGGAGATGATGAAGCAGTCTTGTTAATGAATCCCAACTCCTTACAAGTTTTTCCCCCATACGTATCAGAGCTGTCCTTCATACACTTGCCATATTTCTTGCTTGTGTACACGAGAAAGTCTTCAAATTCACTAGCCATCACCGCCTTTGGTTGTCCAGCATTAACAGTAGTAGCAGGATCCGCCATGGTATACCCGCAGGCACAGCACAGCACAACGGCCAACACACACATCACACGGCACATTATCAT
>NW_021639982.1:5280-5542 GCF_002087225.1 Trypanosoma theileri | reverse complement strand
GCTCACGTGGAGAAACAAAGAAAAACGAAACAGAGAAAAACATTAAAAGAAATAAATACAACAGACACTCAGAAATGGTCGAACGAAAAACAACAAAAACGAAGTAAAATAAAACAACACTACCAACATAACGAATCAAAGGTCCAAGGAAAAGACACACACGCATAAGAGACCTTGTAAAACAAAAAAAAGACAACCAAAAAAAAGATATTTCAACAATTAGCCCAGTTTATACAATAAACACAGAAATACACCAACTATG
>NW_021639982.1:2958-4047 GCF_002087225.1 Trypanosoma theileri | reverse complement strand
GTTAAAGAATGCAATACAGCGCAATAACCTCAGTAAGAGTAAAAACAGAAAAAAAAAAAAGAACACACTCACAAATATCTCAAAAAAAGGCTCAGAGACCCAGCAAAACAAACACAAAACAGATATTAACCATTAGCCCAATTTACCAAGTAAACACAGAAATACACTAACTATGGGTATAAGTCTATATATGTGTATACGCAATTATAAATATAAATTCATCTGTTATTTTTATTTTCTTTTCCTTTTCCACTGCAAAAAACATTTCATCATCATCATAGTGCAAGCCCATGTGCACACACACATAGAGAGTCTCCAAGAACACACACACACAATGGAGTAGCAATAATAATTATTATTATAGGATAAACAGAGAGAGTAAAAACACACACAAAACACATTAACATTAAGAAACAAAAAAGAGAAATCCCAACAGATGGAAGATTAGTTACACTGTAGGGATGTATGCAAAAAAAGAGAAAAGAAAACAAAGGATGACCTCAGTCACACTACCACCACCATTAGCACACAAGAATACAGGCCAGTGTAACCACAATCAGTAGTGGTACACGCACCCACACAGAACTGATGATACTGCTGCTGCTGCTGTCTGCATCACCCTTCTTGTTGTTTGCGAGTTCAGGAGGAAGTGTTGTTGTTGTGGTGGTGGTAGTAGTGGTCGATTCCTCATTATTGGGAAAATTGGAAGTGTCCGTTGTTGATTCAACCTCTGCACGGTTCGCAGCAGCATTAGCATTCTCAGACTGAGCTGTTTGTCCTTGAGAAGTTTGGTTGTTGTCAGACGATTGAGGTTCTTCCGTTGTACCGTTGTGGATGTTCTGAGAATTCGGAGATTCTGTATTAGATGCATCAAACGTCTGTGAAGAAGGCTGAATATGATTTCCTTCTGCTTGTTGATCCTCGTTATTATTAGTAGTCGCTGTACTTCCCACTTCATGTGTTGAGGATGTTGTAGGTCTCCTTGAATTCTCTGTACCCTCTTCTCTGGGGGGATGCTCCAGGTTCTTTTCTCTTTTCTCTGGATCATCTTGGCCCCCAGTCTTCTGTCTATTATCTGGAGAGTCATGT
>NW_021639982.1:0-635 GCF_002087225.1 Trypanosoma theileri | reverse complement strand
CATCAATCGCACAAAAAACACCCACCATTCGGTATGATTGAGTTAATACGCAATGATGAGTGAAAAGGTGTATCAGTTATTCTCATTTCTCTCTGCACAAAACAAACGACCAAAAGGGTGCAGGACAAAGCAAACAACGCCCCAGCAAAATCATCAAGCAAAGAAAAACACAGATATTAACCATTAGCCCAAATTATCCAGTAAACACAGAAATATACACCAACTATGGGTGTAAGTATATATGTGTATACACGCAATTATAAATATAAATTCTTCTGTTAACATTATTTCTCTTTTCCCATCACTGTAAAAAACAGTTCATCATTATCATTACAGTGCAAGCCCAGGTGCACACACACACAATAGCCCAGGCACACACACACACACAATGGAGTAGTAGGAATAATAATTATTTTAGGATAAACACATAGAGAGCAAAAAAACACACACAAAACATATTAACAATAAGAAACACAATAAAAGAGGAATCCCAACAGGTGGAAGATTAGTTAGACTGTAGGGATGCATGCAAAAAAAAAGGAAAAGAAAACAAAGGATGATCTGAGTCACACCACACCACCACACAATCAGCACACAAGAATACAGGCCAGTGTAACCACAATCAGTAGTGGTAC
>NW_021639855.1:572528-572910 GCF_002087225.1 Trypanosoma theileri | reverse complement strand
TGCGTGATGGATCCACTGTATGCACCTCTGCGATCGTATTCATTATTGTTCTTTAGTGCAATGCCTTGATCCAGCCACTTCACATAGTCCTTCGATGTGAAGTGGTACCAACTTATATTGCCCCACACCGAGTCGTGCGGGTTGTACTGCATGTACAGGTGCATCTGTTTTGTGATGGGGTCACGGTAAGGTCCGTTGGGGTCGTTGACCCAATTGGTGGGGGGACGCACGTGGAAGCGCGGCTCATGCGACGCGGTTACCGCAATCGCTAGCAGCAGCAGCAGCAGCAGCAGCAGCACGCACCATGTAGATGATATAATGCGCATTGTTCTTTTTAAGGAACTTATTGTCTGGTTTGTCGTTCTCTCAGCTAGTCTACCAC
>NW_021639855.1:570589-570868 GCF_002087225.1 Trypanosoma theileri | reverse complement strand
ATACCCATAGAATCATGTAAAATTAAGCTCACTTATACGTGAGTGAAAGGTCGCCTGCGCCACAGAACCCAGATGGAAATGGAATGGTGTGTCGAGAAGTCTGGAAAAGAAAAAGAAAAAAAAAAACATTTAATCATGCTGATAGTTTTTCATTCTATTGCGAAACATAATGTCAAAATAAAGAAGAAAGCACCCAAAGTTTTTTTTTCTTGTGTCTGGCATCAGTCAATGGGATAATACCTCACCACTACTCCTATCAGACACAGGAAAAAATCCTCA
>NW_021639855.1:564737-569844 GCF_002087225.1 Trypanosoma theileri | reverse complement strand
AAGCAGAACGGCCACATCATGTGCCTGACACTCCTCTGCCAAAGCAGAACCCACCTTATGTATTAGTTCACGGTTCCATGTGGACGCCATACAAACAGCGGTCGGGAAGCATGTTGTCGACAGAGACGCAATATCCACAGTGTCCTTCTCGTTCGCCCAAAACAATCGCAGTCCGTTCGGACCATCTGTTAAATAAAGCTGTGGTACACCGAGACGGTTCACTGCATGAGTATGCCACGCATCAGCACCACCGCAGAGGTCGGCCTTCTCCTGCACAGTTAGCTTCGAGAGCAGAGTGGCAGGGTCTTCCATTGTATTTAGCGTAAAAAAATTGCTTGTACAAAAAATGGGGATTTGGTATTTTGCTTTTCTAAAACAAAAAAAAAATAATTCAAGAAAAAAGAAAGAGAACAAAAAACCAAATAGGCACCCAACTGTGAGTATTAGTAAGGTTTGTAAGAATAATGGTAATGCACGTTACCACCAAGGTGGACCTGCAGAAAAAATAAATAAGTGGTGTACTTGCTAATTGATGTAGGGGTTGAGATAATTTAATGGATTGGCAGCTTCTTTTTATTTCATCAACTTTCTATCGATCTCTTTACTCCAATTGTTTTTTGAGAAAAATGATTATGAGAACCATAATGGGCTACAGTTGAAGAGAAACCTCAACCTGAATTTTCCTATCATGTATTGATAGCAGTGTCATTGTATATTTTGTTTCGATTTCCTGTACAACTCCCATTATAATTTTTTCTTCTGGCCATTTGGCAGTGCCACACTTTTACCGTCAATTCCAACAGTTGTACCAATGGATATTGCAAAATAAAAATAGAATAATAATAATAATAATAATAATAATAATAATAATAATAATAATAATAATAATAATAATAATAATAATAATAAAGGCGATGCTTTTGAGTGAGGGAGAAATCGACTTCATCCCCTTCATATTGAATGTTGGGAATATCATCGTGCAGTTGATTGCAAAAGTAAGTGCTTTGTTAAGAAAACTGTTTCTCCTTTCTTTAAAGAAATATCACGTCATTTGTCTCATGAAACAATTCATTGTCTTCATCCTTGGTTGATTCCCCTCCTTTGCTGTGTTCCCTTTAACCTGGACACGGTTTCTCATGTTTTTCTTGTCCTGGGATAGTTCAACACAAAATCCACAAATATCATGTATACAGCAATGTCAGACGTGCCTCCAGTTATTGCCATTATCACTGTAATCAATATCAATAACAGTCCACCTGTGTCCGTCACTCCATCCCTTTAGAAACATTTCCCGCGAAACAGCAGCACACACCACCAGACGCAGTATAAAAATAACAGTGCAAAATACAGCATCAGGAGAGTTACATAAAAATCTTCATTATTTTATCACTGATATGCTAATATTGTTTTGCCAACAGAAACAAAGAGTAAATCAGATGCGTTGGACCCATTAAATGTTGGAACACTAAATTGCATCAAGAGTAATACATTGCCAGAAACACCACCGCAGCACCGCAGAAACAAAAAAAATAAAAATCACATGAAAGGAATAATAAGAACAGTCACCAGCACCACCAAGTAAGGTAACACGACTCCAAGAGCAGCATGGAAAATGACCCCTGTTGCAGTTAAATCAAATCATAACAGCTAAAGAATGCAAACAGAGAGAAACATGTGCGCTATACCATCATTCTTAGTGTGTCTATTAAATAGAATTCTTGAGAGACTTGGGAAGAACAACGAGAGACACAAAAAAGAAAAAAAGCAATACATAAATAAAAAATACAAAAAAAAAACAGTAGCATAGGAGGTATCAATACTCACAAAAAAAATAATCCATGTACTCTAAGGTGCATCCACCTATTTAACCCATTTACAGAGAAATGAATCATTTAGAAGAATCCCCCAATCAAAAAAAAAAGTAGAGGCATGCATGTATTTCCCACTTCCCCTTAAACTCGGTATGTGTGTACATTTGTACACCCAAGTAAGAGTACCGAGAAGCGGCACGGTATACACAAGTAGTGTATGAAAATTAGTATTCCAAGAAGAAAAAAAAAACGGAGTGTGTATATACAACTATATATAGATAAAAACACATATATAGTCAGAAAACACCAATGGCTACAAAGCTTTTTCCCAAGGAAGCGAAAACCGCTGCGAGCCCAACCAAAAAAAAAGAAAAGGGAAGGGAAGGAAATCAATTATTCTTTATGTGTATATGAATTTCAAAAAAAAATTATGGAATAATATAGGTTAGAATATGCGTGTGGGGCTCTCACAGGGCCACCACTGCAGCAACAACACACACGAGAAGCATAAGAGGTCCAAAGAACGAGAGAGCGATGCTGTTGTCAGTGTCCTTCCCAGAAATGACACCTGTAGGGCTGTTGGTATTTTCCACTTTACTGTCAGTTAAGTCATTCCCCGTGTTGTGGTCATCTTGTCCATTTTCAATATTAGTTGTGTCGTTGTTATCAGGGGATTCTGGCTTTGATGAACCACCCTCTTTCGATGGAATTTCAGCATTCTGTGTAACCTCGTCTTGCGATGGTTTTTCTTCAGGATGCGAACCCTCGGTTTGAGGTGCCTTCTCGGTTTCTGATGGATCATTTTTCTCTGGTGAACCTCCCTCTTTCGATGGAATTTCAGCATTCTGTGTATCCTCTTCTTGCGGTGACTTGTTGGGATGATGTGACTCTTCGGTTTGTGGTGCCTTCTCGGCTTCTGATGGATCATTTTTCTCTGGTGAATCCACGTTTGGTGATGGAATTTCACTTGCGTTAGAATTGTCGCTCTTGTCGTCATACTCAATGGTGGGAAGATCGGTTTCATTCAACCCTGTGCACACTTCTTCGTATTTGGGGCAAACAATACTCACACCTTTGAATTTAGAATCCTTCATTTCAATAGTGGCGTTTTCACCACTGCACTCAATCCACTTAGTAGTATCTTCCTTGTATTGCACACTCACCTTGCCATTCTCACACTTTACCTTTGCACAAATGCCCTTTGCGGTCACTCCATTTCTCTGATCTCCCTCGCTGAACTCCAGCGGTTTGTTCACATTCAGACACCGTGACATATTGCTCACAATACTTCCAGGCATCAGTGCAACATCACCACTCTCGCATGTAGTTTCCTTTAATGGTTTGATGATGGGGCAGCCATTCGTCATCTCATTCTGTCCAGCAGTCTTTGTAAAGTAGTGGTACTCCCCAGGCAGGGTACCTGGCAGTGACTTGGAGGAACACGTTCCAAGGGCGAAACGGTCAGATGTGCACTGCAAGACCGGTCCGTTTTCGTCGCAGAACATGTTGGTGTACTTCATTAATTCATCCCTGTACCTGTCGCATGTCTTATGAAGTAAATTACATCCAGATTTCTTTCCCCAGCTCATCGGCTCTGCCATGTTGAAGTTCGCGCTGTAGAAAGGCAAGGAATGGAATGCTGCAAGTGTCAGATTAGTGTAGAACATGCCAGAAGGTTCTCCCGTGTATGGACTCATCAATTCATCCTTCGCAATCCTTCGCTCCCAGTGCAACTTTCTGCGACCATTACCCTCATCCTCCATGTACATACCGGTGATATCCAAGTGACAGTCGTAATGTTCTCTCATCATCTCCTGAATTATTTCAGAATCCACGGCCGTGACCTTCCCTTTTCCTCTCAGTGCCCCCTTTTTAATCAATTTAAGTTTCCTCATACGGGTCACCTCAAACCCAAGTCCATGTGCAATCTCATGCGCTGCCGTGCGGACAAAGTGTCTCGTGTCCAGAATGTCTTTCGGTACAAATTTGATCAGTGCAGAAGTTGGTCGTTCTTCTAAATCCTGAGAACATACTATTGTTGACATTTCAGATTCATCAAGACCAACAAAAAGTACAAAATCAGCCTTGGAGAAACTTTTTTTGTGTTCCCATGACTTTATGACCCCGCATTCTCCCGAAAATGAGTTTATGGTGCTTGTAGAGACCACAACTTCACCCTCTTTCTGTTCAATGTTGAGACGATCTGTATGCAACTTGATCGCGGCGAGTAAGAGTTTATTCAGTAAGAGGTCCTTCTTTTCATCAGTTATCCCAGTCTTATTATCACAGAACACACTGTCGTCATATCTCCGAGTACCCGTCCCCTTTAACTGTTCGGCCAAGGCTCGCTTTCTGTCACAGTCCCTCAACACATTATTCACGCCTTCTGCGGATACTTCGATGTGTATGGGCTTCCAGTTTCTCCCACTCTTCTCAAGGTCGGCGACGGTGTACGCATGCAAAGCACTCTCTCCTCTTTGTGGTAAGTGCTGCACAACAGCAGCAAAGGATGTGCCGGCACAGCATAATAACAGGAATAGCAGCAGTACAGGGTACAATAGGTGACGCATAAAGTAGTTCTCCATGATACAATGGTGTGAATGAACGTAAGTATGTGAACTTGTGTGTCTGTCTGTTTGTGTGTGTGTGTTGCTTTGTTCTTGTGACAGCAAAAGAGCAGAGAGAGGAAAGAAAAGAAAAAAAAAGCGAACATGATAAGGAGAAAAAAGTGTTCATGTGTACATTAATTAGAATGCTATTAGAAACTACTACCAATGCTACCACTGGTACAAAAGGAATACCAAGGGTAAAATAAGAGGAGAAACCAAAGAGATAAAGTAGACATCAGCATTATTGATAGGTATCTACTCAGTAGCAACAACACTACAAGAAAAAATAGAATTTGTGAAAGAGTTCGAAGTAGTCTCCACTGTGGTTGTTTTACTTGTGGACTGAGAGTGCACAGCATACATCTGCACCTTTTCTCTTCGTTGCTTTTCTTGTTGTTGTCGCCGACGCAGCAGTACACAATACAGAATGACAGCCACAATAACAAGAACAACTACAACTGCGATAACAATACCAACAATGGCACCAACAGATAATTTATTCGAGCTTGGCGCCACTGCTGAGTCACTCTCCGGCAAAAAAGGTTCCCTCACATCATGCGACCAAACATAACGGCTGCCGTTAAATGTCACATTAGATGCAACAAAGCAAAAGGTCACTTTGTCAGCACCCAGTTTATACAGACTGTACAGACTCAAAATGTCAACATCAACAGATGGGGAATTTGG
>NW_021639855.1:549645-564074 GCF_002087225.1 Trypanosoma theileri | reverse complement strand
TGGTGAAGTTGTTCGTCACTGGAATAGAACCTTCCCACTTGAGGAGTGTTCACAATGACAAGACTCATATCCACTGAAAAAGCTCCACGATCAGGCACAAATGAAATGAGATTTGTTCCCTCCACAAGAGAAGCTGGCCATCCAGGAGTGAGTCTTCCTTCAGGAGAGTAATACCCAACCTTAAGAGTCAAGGTACTCAGAACATTGGCATTCTCCACCTCGCAGTGTTGTGTTGTTTGACTGGGGGAGACTACCATATTAGGAAAGCAACCGGTAATGGTTGTCAAAATACCATTTGTGCCAGCAGCTGCAGCATAGCAGAGAAATACGTTTAGTATGGGCAGCAGTAGCCATAACAAAAAAAAAAACCCTATTGGACCTTCTCATGCCCACCAGAAGAATGCAGCACCACTGCGCATCACTCCCTATTACTTATCTCATTCCCCATGCAAACACACCCCCACACCATACCCACACACTCACAAACGGCAGAATACCCACTGCACAAAACAGTCTTCTCCTCAAAGTGGCAATGAGAGCCAGAGAAAGAATCTGCCATACACAGTATTCCAAATCAGCCGCAAGAAAATAATTACAAAACCAGTCAAACAACACCGTCAAGAGTAAATACAGGGAATGATGGCACACCATGATAGGGTATAATCGGGGCAGTTCAAGTAGAGAAGCATATGGGACTCTGTACTCCACTCTCCCATTCCCCAACCAGTCCTCAGTGTTCACCAAATGTATACCGTGGTACACACAACACTCTGTGGACCTCTCCATAATGAGCCAGCTCCTGCGGAGAAAACAGCAATCAAAATAAACCCCCCTAATCCATATAAATGTTCATGTACAGTGTCTATTCAACTATTTTGAATCAGTGTACATAATGGAGGAAAGAATAAAAAAAAGGAAGAAAAAAAAAGCACATGCCAACAAAGGCACCAAGTAACGAAAACAGATTATTAGGACATCATAACAACGATACATCCATGGACCACATTCTCCCTGGGGAAAAGAAAAAACATCCAAACTGATGATATTACCCCAATAAAGAAACGATTAGACCAAATCCCATAGTGAACCCCCACAAAAACACACACACACACACACAGATACATAGAAACTGAATAGTAATTAAAAAAAAAAACAATCCCACAGTGAAAACCCCACACACACAAAAAAGGAACACAATTAAAAAAAAAAAAACACACACTATAGATTGCTTGCAAAAAAAAAAAAAATCTTTTTTCACCACACAAGAAAAAAATGTATTTTTAATATCATACCATTAACTCCTGTGCATACATCATTCTCACCCAGTGTGACCCTCAATGTGCTTGCTTACTCCTTTGTTACATTCACACTCTGCAAAAAGTGAGGTCGAGAAATCAAGCATCGTGTGTGGGCAAACAAAGTAGCGTTAGGAGTTAATTCCTGGACTCCAGAGATTGTAGCAAACAGTTAATTTTCCAAAAAAGAAAGAAAAAAAAAGAATTCCATGGTGCAGAGCACTAGGAAAAACAGCAAGAAAAAAAAAACAATTAAAAAGAAAAGAGTCCACACTATGGACAGCAATTATTATTTTATTGATGAAGAGAAGCCCAATTAGAAATTATATTCACGTGATTGCACACACATTTATGGGAAAACTGTTGCAAGAGCCCACAATACCAGCAGAAGCATTGGTAACACAGATTCATAGATACGAACAGTGCCATCAATACTTTTATTTTTGTGGGCATTAACATTATTGTTGATCATTGATTGAGTTGTATTCTGCAAAAGGTCTTGCTGCATCGTGTTCGTACTGGAATCCGGCACGGTGGTTTCTGTGGACGTTTTATTTTCGGTAGTATTTACTTCTTGCTGTGTTTTTTCTGGTGGTATTTCCACTACCGGAGCAGGCTGTTGATTCTCTTGACTTTCTGGTTGAGACTCAGGTTGAACGGTAGCAGAAGCATTAGTTGTTTCCATTTGTGTCGGAGTGTCAATGTCTTGTGGTGTTTCTGTGTTTTGCACTTGCGAGGATTTATCGTTTGTTCCTTCCTGTATCTCTTCTGCATCACTAGGTGAAAACGAAATATTCATCCTGCTCCTGAGCAGCGCAGCAATCTCTTCTTTACTCAGCACGCGGTTGTACAGCATAACGTCTTTCACTGATATATGAGAGCCTTCGACAGACTCACCGTCCCAACCAAAGTAAAAGTGAGAAATTTTCACAACTTCCTCGATGTTTAAGTTGGTTCCCACATGTAGCCGAGTACTGTTGATATACACAGAGCCCGTACCGTTCTTGAATGTCAATACCAGAGAAGATTCATTATCCACTTCCCATGTACCTGTTGACTTACTTTTGGTTCCCCTGTTTGTGGCGCTCCACGTTTTATCGTTGTTGTACGACACTCCCAGAAGAATACTGTGCTTGTTGTTGTCCCACATTCTTACACCCAACAAAGGACTGCTGTCATTCTTTGGTACCTTGTGGATAGTCACCGTCGCCACAAGAGTAAAAGCATAGTTTGTAAAGTGATACTGCCTCGCCAGTACATTTATACTCACAGGCCATATTGCTCCTGAACCAGGACCCATGAACTTCAAGCCATTAGTAACCTTCATTACTGTACCAATTAAAACGGCATTCACGCCGAGGTATTCATCCCTCCATTTATCACCATCAATGTTTCCAGACAAATAGCCCACCAGTCCAGTAGTGGGAATACGACACTCAGAAGAAGCACAATTTTCATCAGTGCAGCAACGACTCTCAGTGAGAGTCTGGTCTTGTTCAGTCCACTTTTTCACCACACTTTTGATCCTCTCCATAGCTGTCGAAAGATCCACGAAAAGAACCTGGGGGTTACCTTCCCTTTCAAGAATCAAATACCGAAAGTACAGTTCGCCATTCTTGAACAATAGGGTGCTTGTTGCCGCATTCGGATCTGTAGCTATGAAGCCAACATAATAAATGTGTGTGTTATCAGTAAGCCACAGATGGAGTTGCTTCTTTTCTCCAGACACCACAGACTGTGTAAAAAGAATGACACTCTTATTATCAATCGTTGCCGTAATAAAATTGTTTTGACTTCCACGCTCAGTAGTTGGTTTGTTAGTAGTTACAGTGGAGGTGGCCCACACACGAGAGAGTGTACTGATAGACTCTTTCCAATTCTTTCCCAAATCGGTGGACTCGTACACTCTGTAATAGCCACTGGTATGCTGCGTAATCATCATTAACTTATCATTTTCCCACTCCATAACAGTAGGATTATAAGTACCTTCGTCAGTCAAACCACCAACGTTCCACTGTTTATCATGGGGCCTGTAATACAAAACTGTCGAAAAGACTTTGTTATCCTCCGTAACAAATTGCACAGGAAACAGAAGTGTATTGTTTTTTGTTGTTAAAATTTTTGAGATAGTGTCAGCAGGAAATCGCACAACCGATGCTGTTCCCTCCATAAAAGGATATGCAATATTGAAAGTAGTGTAAGTGAACGAATTCTTTTCAATTACACCATTAAGAGTGTTCATCCACACGATGTGAAGAACAGAATTTTCTTGACTTGGAGGGTTGTTGCTTTCCACAAGAGCATACATAGCACGAAACCATCTACCAAATCCATAGTGCCTGACAAAAGGATTGTATTCATAGGAGTGAAAGCGGAACAAATCTCTATTGGTGTTCCACCACGCATTTTCACCCACCCCGTTCGCTGGTGTTAATAATTCGATGGAGTCAGGTTGGGATCCATTCCGCGGATACAAATTAGCACCGTTAATTGCCACCAGCTGCCCATTCTCTAACTCCAAAATATGAGAACCATTAAATGTACGGAGTAAGGTTGTCTTTTCTTGCGGTTCCTCTCCTTGTGCATATCCACTGATGCAGCCCAGCATCAAGAGGAACAATACAACAAACAGAGAGTGGGTCATGTTGTATTTCATGGTTGGTCTTATTTCTTTCCTCTCTCTCTGTTCCTCAGCCTTTCTTTCCTTACTTCCTGTCTTTTCCTCAGGTTAAAGAGGTTACTGAATACTTGTAGTGAATGCCAAGAAGTGACTGTGTTTGTATGTGTTGCGGCTGGTGATTACTTTCAAAGACTTCAACTACAAAGTAGCGTTTGTCGCTTAATCTAGTCCATCAGAATATATGGAAATGGTTAAGGAAAAAAAAAAAGAAACCAAAAAGAATTGTGTAATGAAAAAGAAGAGAAGGAGAAATACATTCACCGTGATCAAGTCTAAACACGTTACTGAAGAAACAACGTAAACACAATGCTTAAATACAGTAAATCTCACTAAAAAAAATAGTATATTATTCAGAAAAAGGATATGCAATCATGCCTTTAATTTTTTTATATTGGCTTCTGTACATTTACACATCGTATACGGTTCATACAAGTTTCTCTCCACCCATTTTCTCTGAGCCGCATAAAAGCTGAAGTTCCCACAACTCAAGTATCGTATGTGTGAGAAGCAATTTGTTTTTTAAAAACCAACAAGAAAACCACAACGCTAGAGAGACGAAAGCGCATAGAAGAAAACAAAAGCAATCATCATCTTTAACTGGAATAAGTACACATAATAAAGTAATATTAGTAGTAAAAACCCATCATCCATCTGCTCAACAAGACACCAACAACGTGTCCAAATTTTTTTTTTCAGAGCATTGTCATTTATTCTCTACAGGTACAGTTAACGGTTATCCAATTAATTTTCACTACCACAATTTGTTCCGAAAACTATTAATTTGCAAAGAAATAATAAAAGCTCTGGCGTCGCTTAGGTAATGCAGCAAAACAATGAGGCAATGCACACATCAGCCCATCCATAGATTGCGTCCATGCACACACACACAAGTACGCACATGCAAGTACAATCAGAATACGGCAGGCAGCCGTTAGGAGAATACCCATGTGAAGAAGAGGAATATTACAACAGCAGAGATGTATCCCTAACCAACACCATTGGCTCTCACTCTCCATTACTTATTCCATTCCCAATGGAAAGGAAACAACACACACAAACGAAGCAGTATATACAGTCAAACAACACCGTCAAGAGTAAATACAGGGAATGATGGCACACCATGATAGGGTACAATCGGGGCAGTTCAAGTAGAGAAGCATATGGGACTCTGTACTCCACTCTCCCATTCCCCAACCAGTCATCAGTGTTCACCAAATGTATACCGTGGTACACACAACACTCTGTGGACCTCTCCATAATGAGCCAGCTCCTGCGGAGAAAACAGCAATCAAAATAAACCCCCTAATCCATATAAATGTTCATGTACAGTGTCTATTCAACTATTTTGAATCAGTGTACATAATGGAGGAAAGAATAAAAAAAAGGAAGAAAAAAAAAGCACATGCCAACAAACACACCAAGTAATGAAAGTATATTATTAGGACATCATAACAACGATACATCCATGGGCACCATTCTCCCTGATGAAAAGAAAAAAACATCCATACTCATGATATTACCCCAATAAAGAAATTATTAGAACAATCCCTACAGTAAAAAAACCCCACACACACAGTAAAACAGAAGTGAAAGAAGCATATACACACAGATTGATTGCAAACAAAAAAAAAAAAAACTTTTTCCACCACACAAGGAAAAAAAAAATGTATATTTAATATCATCCCATTAATTCCTGTGCTTACATCATTTTCACCCAGTGCGGTCCTCAATGTGCTCGATTATTCCTCTGTTACATTCACACTCTGCAAAAGGTGAGGTCGAGAAATCAAGCATCGTGTGAGGGCAAACAAAGGGACGTTGGGAGTTAATTCCTGGACTTCAGAGATTGTAGCAAACAGTTAATTTTCCCCAAAAAAAGAGAAAAAAAGGAATTCCATGGTGCTGAACCCAAGGAACAGCCGCAAGAAAAAAAACAATTAAAAAGAAAAGGGACCACACTATGGACAGCAATTTTTATTTACTGATGCAACCAAGCCCAATCGGAAATCATATTCACGTCGTTGCACATACATTTATAGGAGAATTGTTGCAAGAGCCCACAACCCCACCACAAGCATTGGCAATCCATATCCATATACACGAGCAGTGCCATCAATAGTGTTTTGGGGATGGGTATTATTATCATGGATGTTGGGCAGAGTTGTCTTCGACGAAGAGTGTTTCTGCATATTATTTTCAGATGCATCTTCAGTTTTCGGTGTCTCAGCAGATCTTCTTCTTCGGCCTCCCTGTCTCCGAAGTGGATCAGCCGTCTGCGAATTCGCTTGTCTTTCATTGAACCTATACTCTCTGGAACTGGTTGACTGAGGTCTTGAAGGACTGTGGATAACAGGGCTCTGGGAAGAATCTGTCATACTTGCCTGCTCTGAAATTTCCTTTTTGGCATCTGCAACAACAATACTCATATTGTTCTCGACCAGTGCATTAATTTCCCTGCGAAGTAGTACGCGGTTGTACAGCATAACATTTTTTATTGTTACGTGAATATTGTCTCCACCCCAATTCTCTGAACCAAAGTAGAAGTGTGATACCTCTTCTTCCCCTTCCATTTCGGCGTAATATGGTGCACTTAAACGAATACCGTTGATATACACAATAGCCTTACCGTCTTTTAATGTCAATATCACTGAATACGCCTTGTTCACTTCCCATTTGCCTGTTGGACCACTTGATTCGTCCCTGTTTATTGTGCTCCACGTATTGTCTTTATTGAACGACAAACCAAAAAGAATTCTTTTTTTGGATTTATTCATTTTTACACCCAACAAAGGACTGTTTTCCTTCTTTGGTACCTCATGGATAGTCACAGTCGCCGCAAGAGTAAAGGCGTAGTTTGTAAAGTAATACTGCTTCGCCAGTCCATCTGTGTTCACAGGCCACTTTGCCCCTGCACCAATTCCCTTTAACGTTAGTCCGTTGGGATTCTTCTCTGGGACGCCACTTACAGAAGCACTCACGCCGAGGTATTCATCATTCCATTTCCCTTCATCGATATTTCCAGACAGATAGCCCACCAACCCAATAGTGGGAACAGGATACTTACACTGACGAGATGAAATACCACTGTTATCAGCGCAGCAACGACTCTCAGAGAGAGTCTGGTCTAGTTCAGTCCACTTGTTTAACACCCTCTTAATCTCCTCCATTGAAGTCGTAAGATCCACAAAAATAACTTTATGTTGATCACCTCCTTCAACAGTCTCATACAGAGAGTAGAGTTTGTTATCCTTGAACAATAAAGTGCTTCTCTTCACTTTTTTATTCTCAACTATCATGCCAACGTGATAAATACGTGTGTTATCAGTCACCCACAGATAGAGTTTCTTCCTATATTCAGATCCCACGGACTGCAGAAAAAGAATGACACGCTTCCCATCAATAGTTGCAGTAATAAAATTGTTTTGACTTCCACGCTCAGTAGCTACAGTGGAGGTGGACCACACACGGGAGAGTGTACTGGTAGACTCTGTCCATGTCTTTCCCAAATCAGTGGACTCGTACACTCTGTAATGGCCGCTGGTATGATGAGCAATCATCATCAAATTACCATTTTTCCACTCGAGAACAGCAGGATTATAAGTACCTTCTTCAGTCAAACTACTAACGTTCCAATTATCATCTTCGAACTTGTCAACCATAACTGTTGAAATGATTTTCTTATCAGTCGTAACAAATTGGACAGGAAACACAAAACCATAATTTGTCATTCTCAAAATTGGTGTAATCTCGTCAACAAGGAATCGCACAACCATTTCGTTTCCTTTCGTAAAAGGAAATGCAATATTGGAAGCAAAGTAACTCAATGAATACTTTCCGTTTTCATCATTACCAGTATACATGCGCACAGTGCGAAGAGTAGAATTTTTAGTATTGATTTCCGTACCCTGTGATTGGGAACGATATTGGCTTTGAAGGTTGTTGCTTTCCACAAGAACAAACACACTCCGATGGTTATCATACATTTTATGTTTCTCTAGCTCTTGCGCGTATGGGAATGAATAAATACCGAACCTCTTTTCCTGGGTTTCCCCCCAATTTTTTCCATTGTCACTGCTCTCTTGTGTCAAAAAATCGATGAATTCACTCTTGTTTGTAGATTTCTGGTACATGGCAGTAGCAGCAGTGTCAATTGCCACCAGTTTCCCATTCCCCAACCAAAGATAAGAACCTTGAAAATTGCGGGGTGAGGTTACTTCAGAGCCAGTAAAAGATGATAGTGGTGATAGTTTTTCATGTCCCACATCTACTTTCACTTCCTGAGCGGAGTTCTTTACTTGAAACAGTTCCTTGTCATTTCCAATTGTCCTGGTTGTCCTTTCTTTAAA
Source organism: Trypanosoma theileri (assembly GCF_002087225.1). Classification (NCBI taxonomy): domain Eukaryota; phylum Euglenozoa; class Kinetoplastea; order Trypanosomatida; family Trypanosomatidae; genus Trypanosoma; species Trypanosoma theileri. The sequence continues at coordinate 555,753 of NW_021639855.1, read as the reverse complement.
ACGACTCCCTTGTGCATATCCACTGATGCAGCCCAGCAAAAAAAGGAACAATAAAACAAACAGAGGGCGGGTCATGTTGTACTTCATAGTTGGTATTCTTTCCTCTCTCTGTTCCTCAGTCCTTCTTTCCTTCCTTCCTTACTGTCTTCTCGTCAGAAAAAAAAGAGGTTACTGATTACTTGTAGTGAATGCCAAGAAGCACTTGTGTCTGGATGTGTTGCGGTTGGTAACTACTTTCAAAGCTTTCAAATACGAAGAAGTGATTGTAGCTTATTTTAGTTAATCAGAATATGTGAAAATGGTTAAGGAAAAAAAGAAACCCAAAGGAATTGTGTAATCAAAGAAGAGAAATAGAAATACATTCACCGTGATCAAGTCTAAACATGACACTGAAGAAACAACGTAAACACAATGCTCAAATACAGTAAATCTCACTAAAAAGAGGTAAAACACAAAATAAAAATATAAAAAAAACTGTTTTTAAGTATCTTTGTAACCAATTAACTTAACACAAATCCACCAAAAAATAGTATATTATCCACAACAAAGATTTGCAAACATGTTTTTAGTACTTTTATGGGCTTCTGTACACTTACACATCGTACATGGTTCATACAAGTTTCTCTCCGCTTGCTTTCTCTGAGCCGTATAAAAGCCGAAGTTCACACAACTCAAGTATCGTATGTGAGAGAAGCAATTTGAAAAAAAAAAATCCAACAAGAAAACCACAACGCTAGAGAGACTAAAGCACATAGAAGAAAATAAAAGCAGTCACTTTTAACTTGTACACATAGTAAAATAATAGTAGTAAAAACCCGGCATCCATCTGAGAAACAGGTTGAAAACAGAACCACAAAAGAAGAAAAAGTTTTAGAGCTTCCAAAACGAAAAGACCCCGTGAGGATTGAGTTTGGCTGCTCTGCACTGAGAGGTTCAAAAGAACACACACACACAAAAAGATTCTCTTTCCAACCATCACACACACACACACACACACACAAAGGCACTAGACCCAGATAAACCTATCCCGCTGCTCCTTCTATCATGTACCCAGCAACAAACAGTTCCAATAACACAACATCAGGAAAGGAAGAGTGGGCTGCTCCGTTTGTGTGGAAATCCCCTGCGGCATCGTAGCTACAACAACAGCTGCGCAAATGCTATCCATGAGCAGCACAGTCGCCCGCTCCCTCATACAAGAAGAATAAACGCTTAAGAGTAGAAAACCGTAAAGAAGGCATTCAATGACTACAGTGCGCCCAACACTTACGCCGGGACCGACGTGCTTCGAGCAGATATACATTATAAGCATGATGGCTGCAAAAACACCACCAGCTGCTCGGAATGAGACCATTTATAATTTCAAATGTGAAGAATACGACATGAGGTACAAATCCCAAGTAGGATTGTTCCAATAATGTCCAACACAAACACAACACAGGCAAACATAGAAAACATTCCAGTTCAGCAGAGTTATCTCGAAATTCCCAAAAAAAAAAAAACAACGGAAAGAGGTTCAATATCCTCACTATCGCCCTCCTTTTATTTCGAAAGCAATCCCAAAATACTCACATTGGGAAATTCCACGATAAGAGTACAAAAAATGGCAGCTTCATCTCCATGGTTCAACCACAGTATATGCAAGGAAATCCTGGGGCATATTCTTACTTACCCCACCCTCTATGAGCTTCGTAAAAAGGTTCAGCTTTGAAGGAGTGAAAATACCTGAACCGCAGTTTTGCATGCATCTACCCAGTTATTTTTATTTTTTTTTTTTGTAAACCACCTCCCTCCAGTTATGCACTGGTATAAGACCACAATACAGCTAAAGAGAAAACGTCCATTGATTCTATTCAATCCATCTGCTTCGGCTTTCTTTTAGACTTTTGACCTAACGAAATAGGATAGAAGAACCTACAGAAAATATAACAACTCTCCGGAGATCATAGCTTTGGATTTGGCTCTTCTGTGTGGGTGCTAGATTCAAAGCTCTACACTATAAAACAAAGGAGAAGGGGATGAGAGTTAATGTGCAACAGTCTTGCATTAAGCTACACGTACAGAGCAAGAATGCATACCCAGTTTTTTAAAAAAAGAAAAACAAACGGAAACACAAATACATGATCCCATGAGAAACCTGATGCCACACATACATGTCAAGCATAAACTCCAAGAATCAAAAAGAAAAAATAGGCATTGATCATTTTCGTTTACCATCCCTGCCAAACTCCTCTAGAAAGCTCAACAAACACACAAAAAAAAAATACAAGAAAAAACAGAAAAAGAAAACATTGATTTCCACAGTAAATATTCCTTTTTTTTAAAAAAGAAAAGAAAATAAGACACAGAAATGATTGTCTACCATAAATGGTTTTAAAACCAAAAAGGAGACTCAATTATTGTGTGCCATAATAGCTTTTACATTTGCAATATATCATAGAAAAAATTGATAAATCTTAATATAGGTACAGTAATCTTGACAGAAACAAATCTTTTAATTGCCAGAGTCACAACAACCAATGTGGGTGAGAGAATTTATTAGAGTACTTTTATTCAAACATGTGCCATGTACTTTTTTGGCACCCAGAGTGTTCCATCAGATAAGAAATAGCTTTAAAAAGAAAAAGAAAACAGTATCCATAAAAATAAAAAAAGAAACGGCTTAACTAAGATATCTTCCACCTTATTTTCACATTATTGAAAGGCGAAAAAAAGAAAAAAAAAACGTAGAGCATTTTTTATTTTCGTTATATTCATTATTGTCTCTATTTGCATATGTTATTAAAATCAAATATTGCTGTGAGTCCAAAATGACTCTTCATTGTCTATTATTCAGTACATAATAGCGAAAAGAAGATGTTCAAATCGCTTCTAACCCGCTTTGTGCGTAGAGTAGTAAGAGATGATTCGGGGGAGAAGTCTCAAAAAGATTACCCCCCCTCCAACAAACTCCACTAGGAGAAATTGAAAACTATGATATTCTCCTTCTCATTGTTGTTGTTGGTTACAAGACAACACGAAAGCTTAGAGCATTTAATTTGCAAAAATGTCCAAGGATGTGTATGTAAAATATATTATTGTTTCAAGTTAAAAGGTTGCATGTGGAAGTTGCAGTTCCACATTTGGAGAAAGAATATCTTTCACTCATATAGTCAGTGTGGTTATATTTAAGAGAAGGTAGGGAAATACTACATATCATCATCAGCCAACTCTTCTCCTTCAGCCTCAGGACATGTAACAAACATATTGCTGCTGCGCCGTATTCGATTTGGTACACGTCGGCGCATACGGGATCTGGGCCTTTCCACGACGATTTCACCTGGAACGTCAGAGTTCGCTGATGTAGTCCCGGCATCAAGAGGTTTCTCTTCAAAATCTTTTATATCAAGATCGGTGGCATCAACCGTTGGCTTGTCATCTTTGTTTAGCGCCGTATACTGTGGACTTGTTGTATTGTTACTACTGCTCATTAATGGGTTCTCTTTATCCATCTTCCCTTCTTCGTTTTCAGTCTCTAGACCGCGATCACTGTCCACATCGACGTCCGTGTCGCGCCATTGGTGACGCTCGTAAATCCATACTACGATACACCAAACCCCGATTACAAGAAGTACGATGATCAGAAGTATAAAAAAGGCTACAAAAGCCCACAAGGAACGATTACTTGGTGATATAGCATTTGCACCATTGATTAAGCACAGCACCGCCAGAAGCACGAAACTCACCGTGTACATCACCGTCAGGAACGCAGAACGCATCATGTTCATGAAACCCAACACCGCCGCACCTGCAAACAGCACCGCCGCCATGCAGAAGTACGGAATGTGACATTTGTCTACCGGCGGCTGCACAGCAGTAATCAATCCCACAACGCAGAGCACCACCAATCGGAACACACACCAGTACGCATAACTGCCCTTCATATTTGTAAACATGCTCCCAAACATCTGCACCTGCGCCGGCGGACACCAGTACCCAACGGGATACAGCCATCGCACATACACCGGTTTCTTTGAGAACTTCCAGTACTTTGTGAAACTCGCATCGGTGTAGTGTGCAATGAAGTAGTAGGTGGCAACAGGAAAGGCCACACCGTATAGCGCGCCAATCACCCCGATAACGTAGTGCTGTGGATGCGCATCAGGCATTGCCAGCATGGAGATAGAGCCCACAAAGATACCAAGGTGCATTAGGTACGCCACGAGGTACGTCAAGCTTGGGAAACGCATCGCCGCCCATGCGCTTATCGTATCCACACCTCGCCACCGCTCAAATACCACCGTCAGTCCGTAATGCACGCATCCAAACACCAGGGCAATCAACGCGTTACCCACCACCATCCACAGTGGACCAAGACTGGCAAACACAGATAAAAAGTATGGTAGCGCCACGGAACTGTCACGCACATAATCCGGTGCACATGACATAAGTGCAAACGCACCGAGTGTCTGTATATCAAGGATCGATCCAAGGCCACCAGCAACAAAGAGTCCAACGGTCAACAGAGCAGCGGCAATGCCAGCAAAGACAGCGAATTCACTATTCACCTCAGACTGTTCCGCAACAAAAGGCACCTCTAAGGTGAGGGTAACAGTTGGTGTCGGTATGGTCAGCGTTAGCGTGGAGGTCAGCGTCTCCGTAGACGTCTGCGTCAGCGTCCTCGTGGACGTCAGGGTCATTGTGGGCGTCAGCGTCTCCGTGGACGTCTGCGTCAGTGTCCTCGTGGACGTCAAGGTCAGTGTGGGCGTCAGCGTCAGGCTGTGTGACTGCGTCAGCGTCGCTGTGTTGGTGAATGTCGGCTTCGGCTGCAGTTTATTACAGCCATCCGGGTGTGGCATGAACACTGGAAGACAGCCACGCTCATACACTCCTCTCACACAGATACACTCGCATGTCTCCAACACCTCCCTTGTCATGATGGAAAAGCAATTCACATCAATACCACACGCCCCACACTCCAGGGTACGCGTCACACCCGTGATACCAACAGACTCATAGTCACTCGGGAACAATGGTTCCCCGTTGAGACTCAGGCACCCAACCACAAACTTGCTCCCAGCGCTCCCCAGCGTGACAGCTCCGTCCATCACGGCGGAACCACCACCGCTGTTATTGTATAGTGTAAGCGTGCTCTTTACGAATTCCGCACTGGATGGGCTTGATGGCAGCGACAGAAGTTTGACTGGGAATTTGTTACCCTGTAGCGACAGCCACGAGCCGGACACAAATGACATCATCCCTTGCAGCGTCAACAGTGCTCCATCACTCAGTGTTCCCGTGTTGTCCTCAATAACCACAGCAGACCCACTTACTGCTACACCCGTGNCGCCACGGAACTTTCACGCTCGTGCTCCGACGCACAGGACATCTTCGCAAACGCACCGAGTGTCTGTATCTCCAGAATCGAGCCGAGTCCACCAGCAACAAAGAGTCCAACGGTAAACAGAGCACCGGCAATGCCAGAAAAGGCAGCGGAATTCACTATTCACCTCAGACTGTTCCGCAACAAAAGGCTCATCTAAGGTGAGGGTAACAGTTGGTGTCGGTATGGTCAGCGTTAGCGTGGGCGTCAGCGTCGCTGTGTTGGTGAATGTCGGCTTCGGCTGCAGTTTATTACAGCCATCCGGGTGTGGCATGAACACTGGCAGACAGCCACGCTCATACACCCCTCTTACACAGATACACTCGCATGTCTCCAACACCTCCCTTGTCATGACGGCAAAGCAATTCACTTCAATACCACACGCCCCACACTCCAGGGTGCGCGTCAAACCTGTGATACCAACAGACTCATAGTCACTCGGCAACAATGGTTCACCGTTATGCGTCAGGCACCCCACCAAAAACTTGCTCCCAGCGCGACAGCTCCGTTCATTACCTCGGCCCCGCTGCCTCTGTTCCCGTACAGTGTGAGCGTGCTCTTCACGAAGTCCGCACTGGATGGGTATGATGGCAGTGACAGAAGTTTGACTGGGAATTTGTTACCCTGTAGCGACAGCCACGAGCCGGACACAAATGACATCATCCCTTGCAGCGTCAACAGTGCTCCATCACTCAGTGTTCCCTTGTTGTCCTCAATAACCACAGCAGACCCACTTACTGCTACAC
>NW_021639855.1:540215-548461 GCF_002087225.1 Trypanosoma theileri | reverse complement strand
CGTGCAAAGCTCAGTGTGCTCCCGCTAGCCGTCACCGTACCAGCAGCGTACATCATCTCCTTCTCACTGTTGTCGTGCGTGTTAGCTTTCATCAGCAGCATCGATCCCTCAGTGAAACTCAGCGTTGAATTAAACGCAACGGCGTAGTCCTGCGTCGACGCAAAGTCGCTCCGCGCAAACGCCACAACAGAGCCGGCCACATCAAAAGTTCCACGCACAGACACCGCGTACTTGCATAGCAAGAAGTCACTGTCGACAAACGCGAGCACCGAGCCTCCGGCTGCCGTCACGTCGCCCTCCATCGACACGCACAACCCCAGCGCCGTCTGCACCAACAGCTGCTCCATGTACAACGCACCACCGGACGACAGCGCCAGGCCACCGGCCACAAGCACACCGCGCGCGTCACCGAACACCGCAACCACCTGCGTGCGCGCAACTGTCAGCACACTACCAGCTAGATTCACATTGTACAACACAAGGCACGCCGACGCGCCCCCAAGGTCGAAGCCGCTGCGGTACGTAACAGCCGTCTCAGCGACCAGCAAGGAGTCCACCACGGTGACACGCGAACCTTGCGGGAACCTGTTCGCCAGCAGCACCCCGCCACCAGAGCGCGAAACAAGCCCACTGATCCACACCTCCACACGCTGACCAGCAGGCGGGTTGGACTCCCAACCCACAACGTACAGGCTTGCGCTGCCAACCATCGTGCAGTTCATGAACGTCACGTTGCGCACGTTACCCGACATTGCACTCACGTCTACAACGACGTCCGTGGTGAAGGTCACACCCACGTAGCACACCTCCGACTTTCCAAAGCCCTCGATCACCTCCCACGTCACAGTGATGTCACGCATGCAGGAATCCACTTCATCGTTTGGGGTATCAACCGGAAGACACATCTCGCCATGGCCTCCCTCTGCACACTCACATACACACCCTTCAGCTGATTCATGTGTTGATGCAGTGTATGCTGGAAAGCATGACGTCATGGGGCTGCATAAATTACTGCAGCTCACAATCGTGGGGTCGTACGCTGGCGGAATCTCGTAGCTTGTTACCTCGACATCGTTTACCTTGTTGCAGTGCAGCAGCATTGTCGATTGTACCACATCCGGTTGTGATGACATGAGACCACCCAAAATATTGGGGTTTCCTGTAGTAGACACAACAAGGTTCCTTCCCACTGCCACCGTAGAGTCTTCAAGCTTCACTGTGTTGGAAATGTACACAACTCCATTCTTGCTATCTCCGTTTGCACGATTCCCTTCGAGCTGAAGCCATGAATCACCAACAACTGTGATGCCCTGCTCTACATGTAGCAAACTGGACCCCAACATTACATCGTTATTCTTTAACACAAAGGCCGACAGAGATTCTACGTCCATCTTCCAAGTAAGCATAGCAAAGTCCAACAGTGTCTTTGTCACAGTGTTGCCTTGGATAACAACCGCAGAGTTATCTAGTACACGCAGCGAATATGATGTAACCGTCCCTTGTAGGTAGAATGCCGTCCCATCTTCATTATCCAGAGTGAATGTATTGTTTACCATAGTGAATAGGGAGTTTGACATCACCGTAAGGGCATCCTTTATCACGTAAACGGCACGTCCTGAGGGTGCAAGAACCTCAAATATATTGTCAACAAGTGTGACAGCAGAGTGACTACTTACATTCAGTTGATTCACTACGAGACATGTGGGATTTGAAAGAGTAATAGAAGGATGATTGAGTATTTTGGTTATGTGGAAGTGATTCCCTTTTATTGTGATGTTCGTCTGGGGAGGGAACACACCCTCTGGGCTCAGCAACGCATCCTCAAATGTGTTGTGAATAATATCAATATTTAGCGCCCCTACTGTAGAGCCACCATTTCCCGCATTCAGCAATAGCACGGCGCCGTTCAACCACTGACATCTGTCAAATATTATGAATGCAACATCACCCTTCATTGCAGTGATATCCACCGTTAGACGCATAAGTGACCCGCTGAATGTCACGTTGCGGAAGCACAGCCACGACAGCCCACTTCCTATCGTCTGCGTCACCTCCGGATATTCCGTGTTGCTCATGCACTCACCAATCGTTGGTGGTGATGGTAGTGGTGGGGGTGGTGGCGGTGGCGGCGGTGGCGGCGGGGTTGGCGGCGGTGGGGGATGAAGAGCAGCTGAGAGATTGAACGGCATGCACGAGGGCCCATATCCGTTGGCCTTGCAATTGCACGTGCAAGAGCTGCTCACCGACTCTGTGTTGGGCATGTAACAAGCCGCGTCATTGTTGCACGACCCACAGCTGAACTTTGTAACAGTAGTCGGGAACACATCATCATAGGTGACCTCTTTGTCGTTGAGTCGGTTACACCCCACAATAAACTTCGAGGGTGCATTGACGGTAGTGAGTGAGGGATTCAAACCAGAGAACGCGGCAGTCCATTTCGCCTGTGTATTGCTTGATATCACAGCAGTGGTCCCGCCACCTGTTAATACTATAGAGGATCCAGTATTANGTCTTTTCTGGCTAGGTGGAATAACGGGTGTCGGCGTACTGACTTTTTGGGGATTACACCATCGACAACCAGGAGGAATATGGGTTTGTATCTTTCGCAGCAACCAGCCATAGCGATGCGAAGCACCTGTGCGAAAACGTGCTAGGGCTGTTTCTTCTTCTATAGTAAGTTCCGGATTATCTTTGGTGGGGTCCCAGGATCCCGTGATTTTTGATCTATGGGAGGGAGGGGGCGCATCCTCACCCTTAAGTATGCGTTTGGCGTAGGCTATTATATCTGTGATCCAAGTATCAGTTCTTTGTGGTAGTTCTGCAGCTTTTTTGGCTTCTGTGTCGCATTTTTCATTCTTTACTACACCGCAGTGACCAAATATAAATTGTAATCGTATGCGGGCCTTGCGACGTTGCACTTGAAGTATTAGGTTCCACAGGAGCCGTAGTATTGGGTGTGTTACAGTCAGTGGGCCTGTTTCCAGTGCCGTGAGAAGAGAGAGTGAGTCCGTGAAAATGGAGACCCTGCAGGGCGTTTGGTTATTTGCGGGAATTATTTTGAGGAGTCTCCGTAAACAAACCTTCGTATAGCGCTACGGATTCGGCTGTGTAGCTGCAAGCCAGGGGATCAGCGCCCCTATGTGTGGTACAGAGCAGTTCACCATCTTTGTATATCATTGCTGCTGCTCCAGATTTTACTCCGAGGAAGACGGAGCCATCAGTCCAGATTTCATAATGGGTACGCGGCGGCGGTTCTGTGCCTTTACGGCGGAAGTGACGGGCTATCCAACGCTCGGATGCTTCTCGTTTCTGTTCTTCTGGGTCATCAGCTGAGACATTTTCCAGCGATGTGAAGAAGCGAGCGCGTTTACCGAACCGTAGAGTTGGTGTCAGTAAAGGGGGCTCGCGTGGCTCTATAACAAGTGTTGGATAGATTTTCATGATGCGTTCATAGAATTCTCGTACTGGATGGGTTTCGTGATAGACTTATTCTGCACTTTCTTTGAGAGATCCACCTCGCGTTTGGCATCGCATTAAATATTTGAGGCTCCGAATCATGGCCGTCATCTCTAATGGGAGAAGACGGGCTTCACGTAGTGCGTCGGCGGAGCGACATCCATAGGGGATACCCGCTATGGTTCGGCAAGCTTTGTTTTGTCCTGCATCTAGGAGTTTGCGTGATGTGGGAGCCGCATCCCAATACCAGATCTCAAAGCCGTAGAGCGTCTGGGCTTGAACTAGCGTCAGGTAGAAGGCTCGGAGGACGTCACGCTTCGGTCCCCATGTGGTGGAGGATATTGCTGCAAGTTGTAGTAATCGAAAATTCATACGCTTCATGATCCGGTCGCCCATACAGCGGGGTGGAATACCGGCACACCACGGCGCGCGCGCACGGAGTGTGCTAACTGTGTGTTTTCGCTGAAAAGCTTGCAAAGACTGTGTGCAGAATGAAAAGGGGAAAAAGGAAAAGAGAGAATAAGGTAAAAACATTTGAGACACGCCAACTAACAAGTAGAACACAGAATCCAGCATACGGCCCAACTAGCACCGACATCCACACACACATATCCATATTTTTTTTTCCAACCAAAAGAAGCTACTGAATCTCAGTCGAAACAGTATATTGATATTGAAAACCCCTTTATTGATGACCCCCCAAAAGTAATAGGCCCAACACACGCACACAAAAGGACACACAAAGAGTGAAGGACCAACAAGCAAAACAAACAAAGCCGAAGCAGTATATATTGAAAAAACTCTTATTGATGATGCCCAAAAAGTAATAGGCCCAACACACGCACACAAAAAGACACACAAAGAGTGAAGGACCAACAAGCAAAACAAACAAAGCCGAAGCAGTATATATTGAAAAAAAACTCTTATTGATGATGCCCAAAAAGTAAAAGGTCCAACACACGCACACACCGAATATGCATGGTAGGGTGCACCGAAAAGGATCCAATATGTTGACAGATGCACCTGATTTCCTTGTTGTGTTAGTTGCATATGCGTCGTTCAGATCTGCAGAGGGAGTTGAAGAGTGTTGGAGAGTTGTGCCACGTGGAGAAGCCGCGATGTAGCACTAACTTGCAGGTGTTGCTCACAAAGGCACCACCACAGCGACAACGCTGGCGAGGGCGAGAAGCAAAAGGGGTGCATGCCCAGCAGGAGTCACACTGCCATCGCCAACACCAATGTTCAGCGTCAGCAGATCACCATGGCTGGCCACAGAGCGTACGCCACCACCGTTGGCTACCCCGTTGTCTCTTGCATCACTGTTTCGCTCAACCGTGTTCCCATCTGAGTTTGTCTGAGGAGTAAGAACGTCTGAGCCAGATCCATGTTGACTGCCATCCAGCCTCTCATGGTGATTTTCGTTTTGGTCGAGCATCGTTTCAGAATGAGCAGTGGATGTCGGAGAGTCAATCCTTTCCTTCTCAAAAACATCTCTCTGCACCGGTGTGGTCGTATCTGTGGGTCCCGATGAGTCAGCGGGTACATTAGGATAAGACGAACTTGGTTCTTTCTCAACATGTGGTGCCCCAACAGTTTCCACGGTTGGTTCTGGCGCTGGATGGGGCAAAGGATCGGAACTGGGAGTTTCAGTCATGTTCCACGTAATGTTTCCAGGAGCAGGTTTGTCGTCGCCATCCTGGTAAGGTATCTCTTTCAGAGGAATAGTGATGTCGGGGATCTTGGTGCACACCGCGTCGTACCTGGGGCAGATAATCTTTCCTGACCAGTTTGCCTTATTCGGAATGATTTCCTCCTTCTCCTTACATACGTGCCACTCATCATCACCATCACCCAGAAACTGCACGCTCAGAGTGCCATTGTCGCACTTGGTATTCACGCACACATCACCAATAGGCTGTCCCGAAAAATTTAGCTCGACGCCTTTTACACAACGTGCGTTTTCGCCAATAAAGCTTCCACGGGATTGTAGGTACAAGCTTGTAGCGCACCTGGTATAACCGTATGGCTCAACATAAGGACAGTAGTCCAACGCGCTTAAATCGCCACCCCAAAAAAGTTTTTTGAAGTACTGGAAATGCTTGGGAAGTATCCTGTAATGAGCTTTCAGTGTGCAATACCCAAGACCCATACGATCGGGTGTGCAGAAGTCTATGTTCGTTGAACGAAACTTGTTGCAGAAGAACTCGGGGTTAGGGCTCACACCATTTTCCAGGCACTTCTTCTCCAGAAAGTCGCAGCCGGCGTTCTTACCCCACACCAGTGGTTCGGCCATACTGAAATTAGCTTTGTAAAATGGCATGCTATCGAACACTGCGAGTGACAGTTCGCTGTAGACCAGAGGACTGTATCCAGGCCCCATCATGTCGCCCTTCGCGACGCGAATTGAAAAGTGTGAAGCAGATCCCCAACCTGTGCTCTCCATTTCCAGTCCAGAGGCATTGGGGCAGTTGAAATAATTTCGCGCCACCTCCTTCGCCTTAGAAGTGTTTATCATCCACACAAATTCCCTTCCCCGCACGCCAAAAAAGGTTCCCATCATACCCAGGCGAGGAAACATAGCAGAGTCAAAACCAAGAGCATGCCCAATTTCGTGCGCTACCACGCGAACGTACGAACTCGTGGGCTCCACACGTCTGGGATCCAGGTTGACGGCGGCAATAAAGGGACGGCCATTCGTCTTCAAATGGCCGCACGCTATCGCCCACGCACTCTCGCTCCTGCACTGCAAAGCGGCGACGTAGAGATGCATATCAGCATCCTGAAGCCCAATTGTGTGGTGCTCCTCAGGGATATGGAAACCACTGCAGTGCCCTATGTCTTCCCTTGGCACCTTAACAATGCCCGTCTCCCGCACCACAGAAATACGCTCAGCGTGCATTTTAATTGCCGCGGGGAGAGCTTGCTCCAGGATGATCCTTTTCTTCCTCACCGTCAAAATGCCACCGTAAGTACAGACTATCCTCTGGAAACCGTTATTCCAAATTACTTCCCCAGCGGCTGTGCAATACTTTTTTGGGTCTTCCAGGTCCCTCGTAAATGCCTTGATGCGGATTGGCGTCCAGTTTAGCTTATCCTTTTCCTCTTCGGTGATAGCAGCACTGGCGGTGTATGCCTGCACGGCGCCCTGCCCCTTGCGGGGTATCTCCCGCACAACCGCCATCTGCTCGCTTCTCTGGACCATCTGGTCGTGCATGCAGCGGTGGTGACCTGCGGCAAGGCACCCGGCCGTACAGCACAGCAGCAGCAGCAGCAGGAGCGTGAGCACCCGAGGGTGCGGAGAATAGCGGCTCACCACGGCGCGCGCGCACGGAGTATTCATAACTGTGTGTTTTCGCTGAAAAGCTTGCAAAGACTGTGTGCAGAAAGAAAGGAAAGAAAGGGCAAAGAAGGAAAAGGTTAAAAACAAGCGTTACACGTTAACTGTTGAGCAATGCATGCAGCCCAGCACACGGCCCAACTAGCACCGACATCCACACACACAAAGAAAGACACAGAGAGAGTGAAGGGCCCATATGCAATGGATAAAGCGGAAGCAGTATATATTGTAAAAAAAAAAAACTCTTATTGATGATGCCCAAAAAGTAATAGGTCTAACACACAGACCGAATACCCATGATAGGGTGCACCGAAACAGAGCCAATATGTTGACGGATGCACCTGATTTCTTTGTTGTGTTGGTTGCATATGCGCCGTTCAGATCTGCAGAGGGAGTTGGGGAGTTGAGGAGGTTTACCATGTGAGGAAACCACGATGTAACCCTTATTCCCACAGGTACTGTTTACAGAGAGAATACCACGGCGACGGCGCTGGCAAAGATGAGGAGCAGAAGGGGTGCATGCCCAGCAGGAGTCACAGTGCCATCGCCAATACCAATGTTCACAGTAATCGTGTCACTGTTGTTAGGCACATGTGCTGCTGGACCTTTACCATTGGTAGCCAAGTTATTCTTTGTATCGCTGTCGATGTGGGTGGTGGAACCATTCAGGCCATCTTCTTCAGAATTATGGGGTCCATCCCTTTTTTCAGATGAATTCTTTTCGCTCTCTGCATTTGGAACTGTCGGCGGTATGGGCTGAGGGGACGTGTCTTCAGATTTTGTGATGGGCCACGTTATGTTTTCAGGAGCAGGCTCGTTGTCCTTGTCGGTGACCTCGGGCAAGGGCTCCTTATTGGTGATGTTGGGGTACCTGGTGCACACATCGGCGTACTTGGGACACGTAATAGTTCCAGACCAGTTAGTACTGTTCGATTTAACATGCTCCCCCTCCTCGCACTGGTACCACTCCTCATCACCTTGAAACTGCAGACTCAGCTTGCCCTCCTCCTCACACTTCGTATTCACACACACATCGCCAATGGGTGTCGTCCTATACTTTAGTTCATTGCCCTTTACGCAGCGTGCATCCGGGCCAACAAAGCTTCCAATGATCGTCGACCGTCTGCCATCGGTACAATCACCATAACGGACTTTCTCCACATAGGGACAGCAGTCCATATTGACTTTATTGCCGCCAAGGTGGGCGTTCGACAGGTACCGGAAGTACGGCTCAATCACCTCAGGATATGTTCTTCTTAAGCACTGCCCAAGAGTCATACGATCATAGGTGCATTGTAAATACCCTTTGATCCTCACAGTCGCAGTGCAGAACATATCGGGGTAAGTCGCCGTTTTATTTTCTATGCACTTCTTCTCCAGAAAACCTCAGCCGGAGTTGTTGGCCCACCTCAATGGCTCTGCCATGCTGAAGTTTGCCTTGTTTTTTTTTTTT
>NW_021639855.1:514819-535192 GCF_002087225.1 Trypanosoma theileri | reverse complement strand
CATTCCACGCAGTGAAGGGCCGGGATTTTCCTCTACATCACCACTCAGCAGCAACCTGGTGCGGGTGATACTGCTGATAGCACGTCGACACGTGCCCCAGGACCTTCTTGGATATATTTCTGCCCCAGCACGACACGGCTGGTCCCGGTGCTGTCTAACGCCGTAGCCTAAGGGCCAACGGGTCTTCCAGAAGAAAAACGTCGCTGGCTCTTGGCTTCCTCCGACAATACGAAGTACTGGACCTTGGCACCACGTTGAGGTGGCCGGCATAGCCAAGGAGTGTGCCTTGTAGAAGGGCATGGAATGGAATGCTCCAAGTGTCAGATTAGTGTTGTACATGCCAGTAGGTTCTTCCGTGTACGGACTCATCAATTCATCCTTCGCAATCCTTCGTTCCCAGTGGAACTTGCTGGGACCATTACCCTCTTCCTCCATGTACATGCCGGTAACGAGTTCCACCTCACAGTTGTAATGTTTTCTCATCTTCCTCTGTATTATTTTAGAATACACAGCCATCTTGTTTGCTCTCATTGCTCCGTATTTAATCAATCCGAAATCTTTCATACGGTTCACCAGTAAACCAAGTCCATGTGCAATCTCATGCGCTGCTGTGCGGACAAACTGCCTCGTATCCAGAATGTCTTTCGGTACAAAATGGATCAGTGCAGAAGTTGGTCGTTTGTCCAATTCCTGAGAACATACTTTTGTTGGCGTTTGAGATGCGCCAAGGCTCACAAAAAGCACAAAATCAGCATTGGGGAAACCATTTGTTTTGTGATCACTGGCAACTGTGACCTTACATTCTGTCGAAAATGACCTTAAGGTGCTTGCAGAGACCACAACCTTACCCTCTTTCCGTTCAATGCCGAGACGATCTGTATGCAACTGGATCGCATCGGGTAAGAGTTTGTTCAGTAAGAGGTCCTTCTTTGCATCTGTTATCCCAGTCTCATCATCGCACAACGCCTTATCCTCATCAGTCCTGAGAAACGACCTCCCAGTCCTTTCGGTCCAGGCTCGCTTTCTGTCACAGCTCCTCAACACTTTATCCACGTCCTCTGCGGATATTTCGATGTAAATGGGCTTCCAGCTTCTCCCACTCTTCTCACGGTTGGCGACAGTGTACGCATGAAAAGCACTCTCTCCTTTCTGCGGTAAGCGCAGAGTACAATAAGTGACGCATGATAGAGCCTTCGGTTCTTTTTTTTTCGGTGTTTATATATATATGAGTATGTATGTGTGTTTGTGTATGTGTATACTTTGTTGAAGTGGACGCAAACACAAAGATAGAATACGCTTCCTGATTTGATCAAGCTTAAAAGAAGAAAAAAAAAAGAAAAGATCAATGAGAAAGTATTACATGATATTTATATTAATTACATGCGACAAATCCATGAATCATAAGAAAGAAAAAACATTGATAATCATACTCTCTATTCAACAGAGTAAATCACGCGGCAGGATTTACGAATTGGTGGATTCCAAGATCCTTTCCTCGCCACACGCCCTCCATGTGAAGAAACTAGATACTGGGTGAGTGAAAGGGCAAAAAAAAAAACCCAGATTTTTTCTACGTGCTCAGCCAGTTTGACTTTTCCGCCAAAACCCCCTACAACGAACAAATGGAGAAAAAAACATGGAACAACATGCACACACACACACAAACCTATCGGAGAAAAAAAAAAAACATTGGCGGGTGCATGTTCTTTTCACAAGTCTCTAGATGAAAAAAGAATAAGAAACAGACGCGCGTTAAGTACAGATATTCAAATGACCCCTTTTTACCACCACAATTCCTTGGTAAGGATGTGCTATCTTATCGTGGTACCAAGGTTAAGTACTTGAATTTATTCAAGGAAACTAAATGCACTCAATAAATTTTTGCAGGAGGTGGTCTCCTTAAAAACCAAATTCTTTTTATTTTTCTTTTCAATACATGCTTTCTTAGAAATGGCATTCCCTTGGTGGCGTTTGGCCATCGAAAGTTGGAGCAAGTGTCCATTACCTCGTACTCTGCGGGGGAAGCCATGGGTCAGTAAACTCTCTGGTGCGGAGTTTTACTGGTTTCATAAGCTAAAAACGTCATACAGAACCGGGGCCAGCAGAGTCTTGCTGGGACAAAACTTAATCCAAGAAGGTCCTGGGACGCGTGCCGGCGTGCCATCAGCAGCAGTTTCTTTTACATGATTCACCTTAGTGTGAATGCTACTAAAAAAAAGGGAGAGACAGGGATCCTAGAGAGAGTAACAATTATGCCCTCCAGTGGTGGAAATTGGATTAGCCGCTGAGGCGACTCAGAGAGGCGAGAAGAATCCATGCTCCGCCACCTACGAGATCCATTGTAATCTCATTGCCAATGCGTAACACCTCTGCGCAACGGTAATAAAATACAATAAAAAACAAAACAAAACAAAACAAAAAATAAAAAAATAAAAAGAAAAAAGAAAAAAATATATATTATATACGTATATCATTATATATATATATATATATATATATGTATTGCTGTTGATGGCTCAAGCCATTTGGGGTAAAACCCATAAAGACACGAAGAACAAAAAAAAAAAAAAACACCACAATCGCAAACGCAGCGAGCGAGGCAAGAACATATGGAGAACAGAGTCTTTACAGGTAAAGCCGGGGTCGGTAGATATAGAAGGCGCCATGGCGGTGAAAGAGTCAGAATTAGACGCTTTTACGCCAGTGCGGCGGGGTTCGATGGAATTTCCCCTTTTCACGCGGCCGCAACTGAAGACACACCCTACCCCACACCACGCCCACCGGGAGCACAACCGCGGCGACAAGCGCAATCGGCCCCCCTGAGGAAATGCCGGCGGACGCCGCGAGGCCGGGGAAAAAAAGAGTGGTTGATTTTCTGGGGTGCGGTGCTTCCATCGGGACCCCGGCCGCCGGCGCCCTGGAACGACGAAAGAAGGTATCGAATCCACCCGAAAAGGCGGGCGGAGCGGCCATCAGTATCATTATCATGTTTTTTTTTTTTTTTCGTACCCATTTGTCTTTGCCTTTGGACCGCGTTAGGTAGTTAGAAAATGGGTATGTTTTTTTCTTTTTTTATTTTTTATTATTATGTTGCGTTGGTGGTTGTTGCGGGGGGTTGGGTAGTGGCATTTTTCCCGTTTCTTCTTTCATTTGACATTTTTCTCTCTTTTATTATACTTTTTACTTTAGGTGGGTTTTGGTGAAAAATGTTTGCTCTACGCAATGTTCTCTCGGATTTGCCTTCAGATGGAGCCACCAAGCGAATAAAGGTAGGAAATGTTGTCTCTCCAATGTCGAGTGCTGATGTAGCCAATTTGTTTCCAGATGCATTGAGCTGGAGGTTTGTATCACCGATAAAAAGAACAGACTATGTAGTTTTATTTGAGAATGAATCACTTGCAAGGATCGCGATGAGAACAGTGGAGGGTTTGTCATATTTGGGTGAGAAACTGAGGTTCACTTACTTGCAAGATGATGAGGAATGTGAGAGTTCTCTCTCAAGTCGAATGACATGTTCCTATCCTCACCTTTGTTTTTTGCTTCCTGAGGTTTCGTACCAAAGTCGTTGCGTAGAGGCTGAACGAATCATTTCTTCTGTTGGCACAACATACTCCTCTCATTCACGCTGGGTAGATGTGCGCTAACGAACGTAAGACGTGGTAAGACACTTATTTCTCTTCAAGTGATCTAACTCCATTTGTTACTCTTTTTTTTTTTTGTATGAGTTGATAAACTTTTTCTGAATTATTTTATTTTTTCTATCTAAATATATATATATATATATATATATATATATTGTATTACTATTCTTGCCGTTTATTATTATTATTATTTACTTTATTATTATTATTATTATTCATTCTCTTATAACTTGTTCTCACTGGAATTATGTTAATTATTGTTTTCTGTAGAATGGCATCGTGGGACCCTAGGAGCTATGTTGCAGAGGCGCTTTCACGTCACATTACTGCAGCGGCGAGGCAAGAAAAAATCGGAGACGCCCCGTCCTATTATGATGCTTTAACGAGTCACCTTCAAGCCCATGAGGAATCAGAATCAGTGAAGGCATCACTTGAGGCTCAAAGTCAACGTAATGCTGAGGTTGTCATTAATATTGGCGGTACACCCTTTACAGTGGTTTACAACGCCCGACGTGTTAGAGGAATTTCTGAAATAAAAAAGGTAATTGAAGATCTTGTCTCTGATATATCTAGGAAAAGTGATTTTATATATTCTGAGTTTCTTCACTTAAATGGAGAAGGTGGAGAATATATTGTTTCTTCAGAACTCTTTGATATATTGAATCATATTAAATCTATGTGTCTGTTAACCAATAATATGTATGATCCTACAACTAAGAAGGAAAAAACATTGGAAACTACTGATTTAAGTGGAAATCAAATGAATAATTTAAACCTTATGGAAGGTCGGAGAGTGTTTTGGCCTGTTAAAATGTTGCTTTCTATTGATGAATATATGAAGGCTTGGTTAGTAGACCAATTTGTGGTTTCTTTGCGTGAAAGAAAAGATTTTTTGGGAGCAATGGTAAGCTATGAAGGCTATACTCGCGCTTTTGGCGTTCCAGAAAAAAGTGAAATGTGGAAAGGTGGTATCTTGGGTTTGGATCTTGATGGAAAAAAAAGATATGTGGATTGTTTGGATTTGGACGATGATCGTCCCGCTTTTGCAACTCATTTTGTAGAGACTTGGTTTTCCGACCCCTTTGGGATGCAGTGCTCCACTGCATGCTGTAGGACGTTGGTAACGGCATACTGTCTCGCAGTAGCTCTTGCTAAATATGACAGTGATGAAGTGGCTTTACGCTTTATTCATGATTGGAGAAAGTCTCACACCCCTGATACTATGGAGTGTTTACTTGGTTATTTACTTGTTTTTGGAACTGGGAGAAGAATTACTGATTTGTCAGATAGCAGTTTTGGTGAAAATGATGCTCTTCGACTTCGAATTCATGATAGAAAAGCACAGGTAGCTCATGCTCATCAACAAATTGAACGAAAAATGAAATATGAAGAGTGCGCGTTAAAAGCTATAATAAGGAATAATTCTGCTGATGGTCTTTATCTTTTATCTCCAAACGAAGATAAGGCATTAGAAAACCAACTTGAGAATTCTTTTTCGTTTTTCCCAACGATGTGTACTGTTATGTCTTATGTTGCTCATGGTGGTATTGTATGTGTAACAGTTGTTAAAATGTTTGAGTTCTCTAGAGGGGATTCAAAATGTTGTATTGGTTTATCACAATGCTCTCCACTTTACAACTATATTTTTGAAACAGGTTCAGAGTTAACTTTGAATTTTCTTCTATCTAATGGAAATGAAATCTATGAAAGTATACTTTATGATTATCCATCATGGATTAATCAGAATGGAAACGAACCGATTTTTTTTGAACTTAATGGTAAACATTGTGTTACAACCGGTATTCTAAAGAAAAAATGTATACAATGTGTTTTTTCCACACTAAAATCGTTTCTTGTTGGTGATCAGTTATTCGTTATGGGACAGTTAGTGGGTGATGTCCCGCAGACAGGACTGATGAAATGTGGAAATTCATATACTGTACTTAACTGCCTCCCATCTGAACGTATGTATCCCTTCTTTTTTACAACTGTTCACAAACTTTACGGTACGGTGGGTCTTGTTGGACATGGATGCCACTTGTGTAGTTTACACCCACCAATCATTATGATTTGTTGTCCTTTTGAGTCTTCTGGTATTGTTTTGGACGAAAAGAACGTGGGTCCCAAGTGTTTTGTGACATTTTTATCAGGTGGTGGAGCGTCTGTATTCCATGAGAAAATGTATAAAGATTTGAGATGTGGTATTCCTATTTCTGCTACTACAGTTTCTTCATTACCTCCCGATACTGTGGCGTTTCGGATAAAGGGTAGAATTGTCCAACTACTTTCTGAACGCCTTGCTCAAGATATCTTATGCATGATTGCAGTCACTAGTATAACGGCCCACAGTGATAACCCCCTTGCTATCAATGTTAATTCAGAAAATGGTATTATAAGGGTAATTTAGCTTCCAAAGTAAATTCAATGATGATGATGATGGTGGTCGGAGAGATACTCCTATTAATTGTTTCTTTTTTTTTTTTCCTTCATTAAATGAGATTGGTTTCCCCCTCATCCACATTTATTTTATTTTATTTTTTTTTTTTTGCAAAGTAATCATGTTTCACTGGGTAGTTGTTTTCTTACAGTACTATTGTTGACGTTTTTTTCTTCCTTTCTTTTTTTTTTTTTTTTAAATCCTGTTTTTACATTTTTTTTTTTTTTTTTCGTTCTATATAAAGCATAAAATGGCCGTAGAATACCTCAATGCGGCAGATGCTCGGCGTCTGCTTGACTTCCTCAGTGAGGGGAAGCTTAAATTTTCTGCGATTGAAAAGGTATTTAAAGAAACCTTTTCAAGGGATTGTTTTTTTAATATTTCTAGAGCAATTCAGCAGATGGTCCAGGGAATGATTGTGTCACCGGAAGGTATCGGATTGGTGTCCTCTCTTTTTATCTTGGATATTATGTGCAAAATGGATTGTGAAGTTGCCAAATCCGTATTCTATGGTACGCTTCTGGAGTTAGAACGAGCCATGAGACAAGATGTTTGTATTGCAGAGCAAATAAAGTACGCATCGAAAGAGACAAAGGAAGGGAAAAAGGTATTTGAGGCTAATAATGCAGACAAGTACCGTCTTCATTGTGCGGCAAAAGAGTTTGCTTTCCGACTACTGGCTAACAAAGTAGCCCCAGATGAGACATCGCTTACTGTGCTTAATGATAAACAAGAACATATTGATGCGGCTTTGAATGCGTGGGAAACTAACAGTGTGCAGCTGAAGGAATCTATTTCTAATATTGCTCACTGCTGGACATTGGATACTGAAAAAAATACATGTGAAACATTGTCAAAAAACTCAGCTCTTGTTGATTCTGGCGGTCGTACAGCTTTGGTACTACAGGTTACACGCCCACAGCTCCCTTTTTTACCATTGGCACCTGGTGAGCTTCAATTTTTATTGCCAGCACCTCCTTCAAATGATTTGCTTCTTATAAATACTGATCCAGCTACTGAAGAATGGAAACTAGCAAAAAAAATGATTGTTTCGGGCTGTGAAATATCACTTAATAAAGAAGAGCAACAAAAACTTATTCAAACACTTTCTTCTGGTGATGTGTTTAATCGAGTTGGAATAAATGTTGAATTGTTAAGTCGTATGGCGATACATAACCCAGATGTGAGTGCTGCACTAATATTGAAACTTCCTCCTCAGGAGGGTAATCAATGTGTTCAGCATATACTTAAGAGTTCTATTCCACCAGAGCATGCTGAAACTGTTCTTCTTCACGCATCAAAAATACTACAACAGAACAATCTTCGCACCTATATCACTGGTAAACTCAATACTTTGAAGGAAAAAACAAGTCTCTCCTCTAGTGATAAAGATGCAGTGAAAAGTTTTATCATGACCCTTCACCAATTGGTTACCAAGACTTCGAAAGAAAATAAAGAAATGTACATCGCGGAGGCACTGAAAAATGATATTACTCAATTGTGTGAAAAGTGTGACCTTCCAGAGGTAACAGCACGGTGGGAGGAATTGAAGTAAAACTTTTTCATTCACAGGTAATGAGGTAAAAAGGGTTTTTACCATCCTTGCTGAAACTGGAGGGTGCTCTTTTTTTTCTTTCTTTATCTATCTATCTATATATCTTTCTCTCTATATATCTTTCTACATATTTTTCTGTACCTTCCTCTTCTTTACTTTTTATTTCTTTTTTTGAGTATTTCGTTCTTTTCTCTCTTGTTTTGGAATGTTGTCATCCACAAAGTCCTCGCTGGTGTTGTTTTCTCTCCTTTTTTTTTATTCATAGTTTTAACAAGGATTTAGTACAAAAAAAAAAAAAAAAAAAAAACAGATTGACGTAATAAGGGGTGAGTTTTTTTTTTTTTTTTTCCGTTTTCTTTGTGGTATGCAAGATGAATCAGGATATATCGGTTTTGCGTTTATTACGCCTACAAGTATGCTTCCATGTGGAGTAAAGAAACAACATCAGCTGCTTTCGAGAAGCGTGGAAAGTTTGTCTTCAAGTTCCTCGTCAAGTAGCAGAGTCGCTGTTGAGTCAATTCCTCTTATACGAGAACACGGAAGAAAGGTATGTATCAGGTTTTTTGATACAATTCGAAAAGCGACAAGAACTCAGTTTTTTAGTGTCCTTTCCGGAAGCACCATGTCCTGCATTTATGAGATAATTCACGCTTGGCTACCTGAGGTGGGTGGATTGGTGTGCTACACTGTGCAGAGTGATGACCATGGAAGACTATTCCCTCTAGTTAAGGAGGTTTTACATCCAGGGGTAGAAGTACCTGAACTCCTTTTCTGTCAAGAGGTTTTTTTACCTTTGCAAAAAGTAACAGACTTATGGGGTGTTGTCAACATTCTTGTAATGCAGCATCACAATGATCTTGTTCCCGGTTACATACCACTAATCATTCAGCGTACATCTATGTCATCTAAAGAGGCGATACAGGAACAAATTCGGTATCTATGCTGTGCATCACCTGCAGAAGCTGAATATATGAAATTACAGAGTTTCCTTAGCTGCAGTATCTATGAAGGGGTTATCGAGTTGATTTCCTTTTTTGATTCATTTGATAATGATTTGGAATCCCTCCCCCAGATTGCAATAGTTTATCCTGCCTTAGCGACAGGGGATTTGGTGCGCGTTGATATTGTAGATCGAGTTGGTCGAAGATATAGTGTGCAAGGTGTAATCAAACATAGTCGACGAAAGGACGGTGTTATTTGCTATGACGTAGAAGATGTTACACTTGGTCACGTTTTGGAAGGTTTAACTTGTGTTCAGGCGTTACCGTTGTAGTTTCCCCCCTCAAGAAAAAAAAAAAAAAGAAAAAAAAAACGCTTTCCATAACATAGACCTTTTTTTTTTCTTTTACTTTTCTTTACTTTTTGGTAATTCTCATCTTGTACCCCTCTCCCTACTTTTCTCTCTTTGATCTATATGTGGATTTACATGTGTTTTTTTTTTTTTTTTTCCTTCTAATGGTCAGTAAGAGGAAGGCATGGATCACAAATCGTGGACGCTTCCGGTAAAGCGTGTTCCTGTTGCCCAAAAGGTTGATCGCAGCGTAATATGGAATAACGTTTACCTGTGCTATGAACAGAAGCTCTTTGGTCAAGTGACTTGTGCTAAGTACAATAATGCCGGGACGGTTCTCGGATGCACTTCGACAAATCAACTTACTTTTTTAAGGGTACCACAGTCTGAAGGTGCCATAACAAATGAGCAACGTGAGAAAAAATGTTTTTCGCTTCGCTTCAGAGATGATGATAAAATGAGTCTCCTTTCTCTTGATCAGCGCGTTGTTGTGAGATCAACTGAAACAGCATTTGAACGACAATTTTTAGGACATATTAGAGAAGTCAGAGATGCTATTTTTCTTGGTCGGCATAATTTTGTCTCTGGGAGTGATGACACAACTATAAGACTATGGGATCTTACAAATGAAAATGAACTTACTATGAGTAAAAATCACACTGACTATGTTCGTTGCCTTGAGAATTATTCATCAGGGTGCTTCTTCAGTGGTTCTTATGATCATACAATAAATTTATGGGATACTCGCGCTGGTTTTGGACATCCTATTCAAACAAGTGACCGAAGTATCGAAAATCCTGTAGAGTCTTTGCTCTATACAGAAAATGATATTTTGGTGTGTGCTGCCGGAGATCAAGTAACCTTGTTCGATATGCGAAAGGGTCTCTCAACAGTCTTATCACAAGAATCACATCATACAAAAGCGGTGGTGACGCTTGCTTTTTCGAAGAAGAATAATGTCCTCCTTACTGGCTCGCTTGATCAACGGGTTAAAATGTTTTCGTTAGATAAGGGTTCTATGCTGCCTGTGGCTAGCAAGAAATTTGCTGCACCTGTGACGGCAGTTACTGTTCATCCTGATTCGTCTGAATTTGCTGTTGGTACAGCTGAAGGGGAGCTCCGTGTAATGAGGCTTGAAGAGGTTTCTCATGAGGAAGAAAAAGAGGAGAATGAGTTTCATAAAGAGGAGAATAAGTTTCAGATCAAACAGGATGTTTTTTTGGCTGAGAAAATGAGAGATGTAAAACAACAGCTCATCTCGTATCAATATAATCGAGCGCTGAAAACAGCTTTATATTCGCGTAATTCTGATGTTGTTGTTTCTACTCTGGAGGAGCTTATCCGACGCGGAACATTACATGTTGCTTTGAGTGGTCAAAATGACCGTACTATTGTTCGCATACTTCGATTTGCAGTAGACTTCATTGACTGTCCACAGTTCTATGAATCGATGATGGTCGTGTTAGATACAATTTTTGAGATTTACGGAACTTCTGTGGGAAAGAGCACATTCCTTCACAGGGAGATGATAATTGCCCACCGGCGTTTGGGAGCCGTTCTCGCAACTCTCCAGAGAATGGAAGACACCTTAAGTATAATGGAGCTAATTGTTAACAGCGTTTAAAAATGTTTGTTTTCCTTTTCTATTAAGGAAATCATTGGTAGAGAATTTTGAGAAGGCTTAAAAGAAAATCAAATTTTTTTTTATTATTTATTTCTGGCTTTCCATCTCTGTATTTGTCCTTTTTTTTGTTTTTGCATACTATACATTTCCTTTTT
Source organism: Trypanosoma theileri (assembly GCF_002087225.1). Taxonomy (NCBI): domain Eukaryota; phylum Euglenozoa; class Kinetoplastea; order Trypanosomatida; family Trypanosomatidae; genus Trypanosoma; species Trypanosoma theileri. Next base: position 524,489 of record NW_021639855.1, on the reverse strand, counting down.
TTTAACCTCTTCTGTTTTCCCTCCCTCTTTTTCTCACAGAGAAAGAAAAAAAAAAAAGGAAAAAAAAGTATGTTTCGTCGTCTGGCTGTCTCATCGCTGCAGCGCAGCGTTCCAAATCGAGGCTTCTGTAATACATTGAAGCTTCTTAACCTTGATTACCAAGCCTACAAGACTGCTACTGTACGTGAAGTGGCACCTGAGTGGGCGGGAAAGGCTGTAATGAATGGTAAAATAATGGATATCAGTATCAATGACTATAAGGGCAAATATATTGTTCTTCTCTTTTATCCTCTGGATTTCACATTTGTCTGTCCGACTGAAATCACAGCCTTTTCAGACGCCTCTGCAGAGTTTGAAAAGATCAATACTCAAGTGGTGGCAGTATCGTGCGACAGCCATTTCTCACACTTGGCGTGGATTAACTCCCCTCGGAAAAAGGGAGGTCTTGGTGAGATGAATATCCCTGTGCTTTCAGACTTTACGAAGGAAATTGCTCGTGACTATGGTGTTTTGATTGAGGAACAGGGTGTTGCTCTTCGTGGTCTTTTTATTATTGACGATAAAGGAATTCTTCGTCATATCACCATAAATGACCTACCTGTCGGTCGCAGTGTTGAAGAAGTGCTTCGTGTTGTGCAAGCATTCCAATATGCTGACAAAAACGGAGATGTGATTCCTTGTAATTGGAGACCAGGAAAGCCAACAATGAAGCCTGAGAAAGCGAGTGAGTACTTTGAGAAGAACATGTAACAGGTTGTTATTAGGGTCTCCGAGATAAAATATTTTTCTTTATATTTCGTTGTTCTTTTTCCTTTTTTTTTTCTTTCTTTTTTATTATATTGCTGATTACGTGCTATTGAGTGCGCAAGACTTGAGTGCATATTTTTATCATCAGTTCGAAAGGTTTTATGCTAAACGAGGTTTTTTTTTTTTTTTTTTCTGTGTACGCATGTTTTCAGGTGGTGTAAATTTTGAGATGCTCTTTTATTATTATTATTATTATTATTATTATTATTTTGTTTTTCTTCGTGTTTAGATTTGTGATTTTGCATACCACGGATAACGTATTTTTGGATTTTATTGTCTTACTGTTCTTTTTGTCGTTCTTGTTACTTTTAGTGTGAAAAAGAAAGGAAAACATGTCCAAGGTAAGCGTTCCACCAAAGGGTTCTAATAATCGTGGCGGGATACCAGTTGGAGAGTCACGCAATCCCAAGGTATTCTTCGATATTTCCATTGATAACAAACCATCCGGGAGAATAGTTATGGAGCTATACGCAGATACGGTACCTAAAACGGCTGAGAACTTTCGGGCTCTTTGTACTGGTGAGAAGGGTCGCGGCAAAAGCGGTAAGCCTCTACACTACAAGGGTTGTGTCTTTCACCGTGTTATTCCAGGTTTCATGCTTCAAGGTGGTGATATCACACGAGGAAATGGCACCGGTGGAGAGTCTATTTATGGCACCAAATTTCGTGATGAAAGTTTTGCTGGAAAGGCTGGGAAACACACAGGGATTGGTTGTCTCTCTATGGCAAACGCCGGCCCCAACACGAATGGCTCACAATTCTTCATTTGTACAGCAAAAACCCCGTGGCTGGACGGCAAACATGTTGTCTTTGGAAGGGTTACAGAAGGTCTTGATGTCGTAAAGAAGGTTGAACGGCTGGGATCAGAATCTGGAAAGACACGTGCCCGTATTATTATAGCAGATTGTGGTGAAGTTAAGGAATCAAATCCCAAAGAAAAAACGGAGAAAGAAAAACAGAAGATTGTTCCTACAGAAACCACATCATCTGCAAATCATACCATGGCAAAGAAGCGTTCCCGTGACACGGATAAAGATTCTGATGAAGTAAAGAAGCGTATTGAAGAAAAAAAAGCAAAAATTGCTCGCCTTCGTGAGGAACTGGAGAAGTAGCTTTAATATCATTTGGTTTTAAGTCGTGTAAGTGGACACAGCTAAAAAATTTTTATTTATTTATTATTTAAATCCTTTCTTTTTTTATTTTTGGCTGACTGACAGCACTTTCAGCCTGATGTTTATTATTATTGGTATTATTATTATTATTATTATTATTATTATTATTATTATTATTATTATTATTATTATTATTATTATTNTTTTTTTTTTTTTTTTTTTTTTTGTTCTCTTTTTTTCAGCCACCCCAATGGCAAGTGGAAGCGGTATTCTCCGTCTCACTCCTCTGCGTAGTGGTCCACTGCAGTACTCCGTGTGTAAGAGATTCCATACATTCAATCGAAGCAACCCTTCGGGACTGCGACATGCAGCCTCGTACGAAGGCTCTTTACAGCAAGAGAGTGGTGGGATGACATGTTCAACAGACGATTTTAATGATCAAACAGATCCAGGTCGTAGGGAGAGGGAATCGATGCTGACATTATTGAAAGAACAGGGAGAGCGCCGAATAGCCCGTCGAGAAGCCTTTCTCCAATGGCAAGCAGGGCAACGTGAAAAAGGGGCGGCACACCGTTTGCTGCGTCAAGCAAAGACACAAGAGAAGTTTAAAAGACATCACTACCACACCCAAAATGGGAGGTTGATATCTGTTTCCTTTACCAATGAGGATGGAACAAGTAGCAACTCGGATGGTAATATGAATTTTCACTTTGTTGAACCACGCCGTACAGAGTGCCGTTCTACGGATTTTTTGGTGCCTTCCAGCAGACGTTGTGAAACTAGTACACTTAACTTGACACTTCAAAAACGATGAAACTTTCTTAGAATCACTCTGATAAAAAGAAAAAGAAAAATCCGTATACTATAAATTGATTACACAATATGAGAGAGGATCATTTTATAAGAAAGTCCCCCTATATGATGGACTGTTTTCTTATTTGTTTACTTTATTTTTTTCTGTATTTGCTTCTCTTTTTATTTATGATTACGTTTTTTTTTTTTTTTTTTTCTTTTTTTCTCCCTCCCCCCCCCCTTTAATACATTGGTGTCTTTTGAAAGTCTATATGAAGGTGTTTACCAATTTTTTAACGAGAGTAAAATCTGTTGCTCCCCGTGGAGTAGACTGGACCAATCGATTGGGACCGGTAGCAGTTTTCGGCTATGAAGCAGGCTTTCCACGAAGTTCGTTGCTTTTAGATTATTTTTATCAATCACCACGTGACTGTGATTACTATGCTGAACTCACTTTTCATGATAAAGGACCTATTGAGTGTCCCCCTGAAACAGTGATGTTTATGCCTGTATTGAAATGTGGGAATATGCTTGATAAACCAGATGACATTTTAAATACAACTAATGACGATTGGTATATGGGAACGCTCGAAACAACAACAGAGTTATTGGAGAAAGGATACATTCCAGTCTCTGTAGGAGGAGATGGTTCTGCTACATTATCAATGGTTGAGGCTTATAAACGACTCTTTCCATCTGATGATGTTGTGGTAATTCATTTTTCATCTCGTCCACACGTTGAGAATCCTCATGACCCTTTAAGAGTTCTTATGGACAAGGGACTTTTAAAGGGTGTAGTTAGTGTAGGAAATCGATTGGTTTCCTCTGACGATCGTAAAATACGAAAACACCATAAAATGTTTTACATGGATATGCATGCAATTTATTCAAAAGGTCTATTTTGTATTCGCGATATTAGAAATGATTACCCCGTTTTTATAAGCATTGATGCCAGTGTGATGGATCCAGCATTTGCCCCTGCCGTAGTATCTCCAGTTGCAGGGGGACTATCCACAAGAGAACTACTGCATATTATAAATGGTATTCGTGGACCTAAAGTGGTTGGTTTGGATGTACATGGATACTCTCCAGATCTTGATGTATATCGAAAGGATGGAGTTGGTCTTACGCAAATTGCATTATCGAAGGTATTGAAAGAGGCTATTCTCAAAGTGTATAGCATCTCAACACAGACAGAGAAGGAAGGTATGGAAAGGGTTCAAATCTTGCAACGTCAGGGAGCCATATCGGAGAACCCCTATCCGGATCACTAACATCATTACTATTTTTTGTTTTATTTTCTTAGACATCTTGTGAAGGTGATTCCAATTTTCTTGTTGGAAGTATGAATATCGAATTTTGTTTTTCTTTTGGCCTTTTTTTTTTTTTTCTTTTCTTCTTATCTTTTACTTGGTTGTTAAGTCTTGCTCCTTCTGTGTTATTTTTTCTTTCTTGTTTTTTTTTTTTTTTTCGTTTTACAGAAGAAAATAAAAAGTTTTTCACATCGAAAGTAAAAAAGAAAGAAAGAAAGAAAAAAGAAATGTCCAATTCAAATGTCCTCACTCTTCGTGAGGAGTCTTCCGATCTCAATACGCAGTTGGAGCAGCGGCGTAGCCAGGTACGGAATTTGGAACTGCAAGTGCTGCGGAAGGAAGCCGAACTTCGTCGTATAAAGGAAGAACAGCTACTTCTAAAAGAACTTCACTCAGTGAATGAGCTAACACTTCGAAAAAGACAAGAACAAGAAAATATGGAGTCGAACCAACGACTTAAAATTTCACAAGAATCTTTGGAAGAGGTAATTGCTCTTGAAAATGAAATAAAAAACGAAAACAAACGTACTGCAGAACTACAAGAAATGGCAAACACAACATCACGTCAAATGGAAGAAGTGGAAAAAGGTATTGAAGACATAAGTAATCGTTTGGCATTGGTAAAACAAGCAACGGGATGGGATAAACCTGGAATCAACAGTAATGACGGATCGCTCCTCACCAATGAATGGATGATGCGAAAGAAAAACTTAACTGCATTACATGAAGAACAACAGACTGTTAAGGGGTTAACGACATTACTAGATGAGCGAATTGAAACTCTTACAAAGGAACTCGAAATGCAAGGGAAAAAAGCAGAAGAACTTGATGCTGCTCAAGAAACTCTCCGCCAAAAAAATGCTCATTATGAAAACCTTTTGGATCAATTAAAGTCTATGGAGCGCCTTACAAAGAAGAAGGAACGTCTCCTGGATGCTTCCCATAACAGAGAAAACGATGACTACAAGACACTCAAACTTTTGGAAGGAGATAAAAAGGTTTTGTATGGTACTCTTTCCAAGTTTCGTCAAACCAATGTGGCTAATACCAGATCTATTATTTCTCTTGAAGTGCGTCTCAGAGAGTTGGAGACCAAACTGGAAGCTGTAAATCTTTTCTTGCAACAGGTATTTGCCGATGTGGAAGAAGAAGCACCCATGGAAAATGTCCCTGAAAATGCTGTGGAGGTTCCTTTGAAGCAATTTGAGGAGCTTTGCCATGAACTTGAACTCTCTCGAGAAACATTGATCCAGCGTGACGATCAACTCAGCGCCCACGACGCAAAGGTTGAGCAACTGGAGCAAAAAACAACAATTCTTCGGAACGCTATTGCATCTCGTGCCACATCTGCTCAGCTGCAAGTGAAGAGTAAGGAGAAAGAATTTGAAACTTTGATGTCTCACGTCGATTACATGAAAGCTGAGTTTGATGAAGAATACGCGAAGCTATCAAAGGAGAACAATTTGTTGCGCTCCAAGCTCAATCAAATTTAGTAAGAATAAGATTTTCTTTTTTTTTTTTTGTTTTCTTTTTGTTCTTTTTTTTCCTTTTCTTTCTCGTTTACAAAAAAAAAAAAAAAAAAATAGCAAAGAAAACGAGATTAGCAGCGGTGTATTAATATAGATGAACGGCGTATGAATATAGATGAACAACTGTGCTTCCCCTTCATCCTATTATTGTTTGGTGTTTTTTTTTTTTATTGTTTGTGTTGTACCTTTTTTTTTGCCTTAGTCGCGAGCTCTTTGGAGAGAAATGTTTTTTTTTTTTCTTTTTGATGTATTGCAAATGATATGTACATATATATATATATCTATTTTTCATTTGTCTTCTTTCTGGAGTGCTTAGGTGTTTAAGATGATCGCCATCTGTACAGAAGTTAAGGCACGCTATCATATAGCTGTCTCTACTCGATTTGTGGAGCGTGTTAGTGGAACAGTGGAAAATGTTACTGCAGAGAGTGTATATCGTCGTGCCCTCAACGAAAACCTTAAGGATATTACTGATGTGGGAACAATTCCATATGGTTTGGCTTCACAAGTGAGCGCTGTTCTCTCAGCTCCACTTGTACTTCAAGTCAACAGCTCTAGGGACGCTACACAGCCTCTTAGACCTTGCGCCGATACAACCGAGGAAGAGATGACATTCGGTGCTGCATTGCAAAAAAATACCAATACACGTCTTTTGCGTCTTGTGCTTAGCGATGGACATGTGGAAATACCAGCAATTGAGCTTTCTACTCTTCACATATTTCGAGGCATACCTGTACCAGGAGAGAAACTTCTTATTAAAGAAGGAGCAGAGGTAAAAAATGGTGCTATTATTATGACAGATGACTGTATTGAGCCTCTAGGAGGGGAAGTACAGCAGTTGAAAAGAGAATTCCTAGCCCTAAGAAATAGATCTGATATTCCTTACCAGACCAGTACGGGTTTGGAAGCTGCGCCTCGTTTTCAGCCTCTCCATTTTGGTACTGCGGCTGCAGCCACTGTACCTAACAGGACACAAGTAAATGGAAATAGAGGAGCCTCTGTTTACAACAAAAACAACAACGGGAATCGAGGGAGAGGCAGAGGGCGTGGCTACCACGGTAGAAATGGCTCCGGTCAACGTCAGAATGGTCCCAATATCACTTCTCGTGGCGGACGTCAAGATCAATCACGAGGTCATAACCCGCTCTAAGTCATGCATTAAATACATTGCATACGTACTTCAACCTTCTATTTTTTTGTGTTTTCACTTCAGGCGGTTGAAGTGGTTTTTTTTTTTTATTTTTGGTTTTTGTCTCCTATATAACATTAAAGGAGTTTGACGTAGTGACGTTTTTCCCCCTCATTTTTCCTTCGTTTTTTTTTTTTTTTTTTTAATATTATATATTTTCTTTCGTTTTAGCATTAGTTAACTTTTATGGTGTTATGGATTTCTTCTGCTGTAAATGAGGAGGAGACTCATATCTGGATCAATAATCTTACTATGCTTATGCTATCAGATGATCGTTTCACGTGGCTCTCTCTTCCTGGAGGTGCAGAGAGGGTGAAGTATTTTGTGAGGAGGGATAGTGGCAACCGTGATCCACTTGATAGTCCCTACGGTATTTTGCTGGAAAGCGAAACTTTACCACAGTTTGAGTGGCCAGCCGCTTCACCATTTGCCAAATGGATAATAGAAAACAGTTCAGTTTTTCAGAACAAAAAGGTTTTGGAACTAGGTAGTGGAACAGGAGTTGTTGGCTTGACAGCTGCGTTATATGCAGCAAAAGTTATACTCACTGACTCTTCTCTAGTGTCTTTGGCTATGCTAAAACTGACAGTTGAACAGAATTCTTATGAAAATTGTAGAGTGGGTCTGCTCCGCTGGGGATCTGATGATGCTGTGGACGAACTAAAGGAGGCATTGAGTATAGAATCTTTTGATATTATTATCGGCAGTGATGTTTTTTATTTTAATTCTACACTAAGAGCTGGTCTCAAAACGGCGAAGAGAGCGCTACAGTCCTCAGTAAGTTCATCTGGAGGATTTTTCTTATGTGCTAGTGTGGCTCGCTCAGAGAGGATGGAAGTGGACTTGGACGAGGTTCCGGCCACGCTGGGGTTTGAATCTAACATAGTGGTGGAGTCAGGTGTCTTTAAGTTATACAAGTGGACAGTGCAGTCATAGTCTTTTACTTTTATTCCTTCCCTTTCTATCTAGAAAGATTGAACTCTATTTATTCTTTAAGTTTGAACTGTCAGGAATATTATTATTATTATTATTATTATTTCCCGTGCTTTTATTCTTTATTTTGTACACTGATACCAATTAAATACCAAAGTTTTAAGATACGAAAACAACAACAAAAAAAGAACATTCATGTCTGAAGAAGGAAAATCTGCTAAATCTGCCAAAGGAATGCGGGCTGTCATTCTGGTTGGGGGATATGGAACTCGTCTTCGTCCGCTTACCCTGACAATGCCAAAACCCCTTGTACCATTTTGTAACAAACCAATGATTGTGCACCAGGTAGAGGCTTTACGTGATGCTGGAGTAACCGAAGTTATTTTGGCAGTTGCCTACCGTTCTGATAAAATGAAAGAGGTCATGGATTACTGGTCCAAAGAGCTTGGAGTATCTTTCGTCTTTTCTGTTGAAGACGAGCCCCTCGGTACTGCTGGACCTTTGGCTCTTGCTCGCGATATCCTTCTTCAGGATGATCAACCGTTTTTTGTTTTGAATGCAGATGTAACTTGCAGATTTCCGCTTCGTGAACTTCTCTCATTTCATTTGAAGAACGGAAGGGAAGGTACAATTGCAGTTACCAAGGTCTCAGAGTGGCAAAAATACGGCGTCGTTGTTTTTGATGAATCAACTGGTATTATTGATCAGTTTGTGGAAAAACCTAAGAATTTTGTGGGTGATAAAATAAATGCTGGTATCTACATATTAAATAAGAGTGTCCTTAATCGAATCAAACTTGAGAAGACCTCTATTGAAACACAAGTATTTCCCCAAATGGCCAGCGCCAAACAACTTTCCGCATTTAACCTCGAAGGTTTCTGGATGGACATTGGTATTCCAAGGGACTATATTGACGGCATCGGTAAATATCTTCAATCACTTAATGGTTCCCCAAAAGAATCTGAAGAACTCTTTCTTGTTGGTAACACAAAACGTACAAATAACTTTACTGTGGAGGGTTCTGTTATGATCCATCCTACGGCAAAAATTGGTGAAGGCTGTTGTATTGGTCCATTTGTCACAATTGGTCCAGGCTGTGTTATTGGACCAGCCTGTCGTATTAAACGTTCTGCCATCTTTGAAAACAGCACTATAGGCGGAGCCTCTTTGATTGACTCAAGTATAATTGGTTGGAGCGGAAGGGTGGGTCCCTGGTGCCGTATCGTAAATAATACTGTTCTGGGGGAGGACGTGGAGGTAAAAGAAGAGTTGTTCCTAAATGGAATAAAGGTATTACCAAATAAAACAATTTCACAGAGCTACATGGAGCCAGAGGTGGTCATGTGATCTAATATTCATATTAGGTCAAGAACCCCAAGCTCAGTGAACCTAGAAAAACGAAATAGTACAAGGGTAGCAAGACAACTTGGTTTTTTTCATCTCATCTGCTTTAACTTTTCTTTCTCTACATTTTTTTTTTTTTTCGTTTGTTTCACTTTTTTCACTTTTTTTTCTTATCCGTATTTCTTTCATACATTCAATTTTTCTGAAATCATATTTTTTCTTCACCTTCTTCCGAAACTATTTATTCTATTCTGACTGCTAGGGACTCTGCTTTTCGTTGTTCAAGAATGTTCTTAGGCGCATTACGACTGACATAAGTATAAGGAGGGACCTCTTTCATACAACAGTGACGGGTCGACGAGTGACCGGAGTCTGGAAGTGAGTGTGGATAGATTATCTGGTCGCTTCTGCTCACTCGTCTTGGCACACAACCTGCCTCCGCAGACCAACGTGACAATCCGAGACTCTACGATCGTGACGACGGGACCCGTGAGCTACGCACCGGTCAGCGGCCTGACGGATGCCGTTGCGGCCCCGCTTGTGCTGTATGCGACTGCGCTTTCGCAGTCACAGCTGCGTGTGGAGAACAGCGTTCTGCGGACGTCCGCCGCCGGTGGGATGGCGCTCTACGTGGGTGGCAACGTGTACCTA
>NW_021639855.1:505153-513014 GCF_002087225.1 Trypanosoma theileri | reverse complement strand
TACAGGTGGGACCTCAGTGTGTATGTGGATGTGACGGTTCTGGACTGTGGTGTTTGCAGCCAGGACGCTGAGTGTTTCGCCGCGAAGACGAGCAGCATGAGTGGCTGCGGCTGTGTGTGTGCGAGTGGGGGCTACGGAGGTGCGTGTCTGCCGGCGGAGGTGCCGGAGGGTCTTGGGCCAATGCCGGTGCCTGAAACAAATGGCACAGATATCACGTGTGTGTACGGTGGCAACATGGCCTCTCTTGGCGATCCCGATCCCGGTGTTCCTGGACTGTGCTTCGTCGACGTGACATTCACCGCCCCAATTTTAGTGGACATGAGCACCTTTGATGCTCCGGGGAAGACACTCAACATCACATTGCTGCGCTGCTTTTTCACGGAGCTGACGATCAGTGCAGGAGGTGAAAAAGTTTACGTGAATATTACCTCATCTGTGCTGGAGAGTGGTTCCGTGAAGGTGAGTGGTGATTACGCTGCGAACTCTCAGCTCCTGTTTGTGGACAATACCATCGCATCAGTAGGTGACTATGGGCTCTACTTCACTTCCTTTACCATTGGTGTGAACTCCACAGTGCTGCTTCTGCGCAACCGAATTGAGGCGAGTGTGTGCGCCGTGTATTTCATGAGCGAACTCACACTGGACGGAACCGGTATCATGGTGCAGGGTGGAACGCTTAAGGTGAGTTCGCAGTCTTCGTATACGTACTCTGCGTTGCGGATTTACAGTCTTGACGTTATGAATGGTGGCTACCTAAGCATGGAGAACACCACGATGGCTGCCGGTAGCGGTCTTCTGCTTTATTGGGGAAGCAGTGTAGCTTCTATGGGACTGGTGTCTGTGGTGGGGTGCAGTTTCCTTGGCGGGGCACAAGCTTGGGCTACCGCCTTGTTTTTTATGGCTGACTCGCTTGACCTCAGCAGCGGTGCGCAGGTACGCGTGGTGGGGAACAATGTGAGTTCAGCGTCACTTTTTGGCCTTCTCTCTTCTTCATACGAAATTACTTTGGCAGACAACAGTACTGTCATGGTTTTTTCCAACAACACTCAGGAGGGAGGGAGATCGTTTTTTTATGGGTTGTCACCACAGTCAACAATTCTGGATTCGTTCNTCTGTGTTGCGCCTTGTGAGCATCAAAGGGAACGCCGGATCCGCGCTGTTGAGCAGTGGGGGTGGGACTGTTGCTGCTGACGGCTGGCTGGACCTGCACCGCGTGTGGGTGGCGGGCAACGGGTCATTGCTCGCGTCGCTTTCGTCGCTGACGCTTGATGGCGGTGTTGTCTCAATTGCACGCTGCGCTGTTGTCGGCACAACGCTCGCAAACGGGCCGTCAATCGCAAGTGGTGTGGTGTCGGTGCAGTGCAACCGCGCCGGGGGCAAAGTATTGCAGAGCAGTGGCGAATACCGCGAGGCCGGGTTGCCCTCCGTGAGTGTTGCGCCGTGTGACAGCTGTGTGGAAGAGCAGAGTTGTTTCCCTGCGCTGACGGCGTCGTTCTCCGACTGTGCGTGCAACTGCACTCCCGGCGGGACGGGCGATGCATGCTTTCCGTTTGACGTACCGATTGCGAATACCAGTGGTAGCAGCGGCGGTTCACAGGGCTGCGTGACTGGCGTGACGCTGACGGAGTCCGTGAGCGCGGGCGGCGGGACGACGGTGTGCTTCGATGCAGTGGTGTTCAGCGGGCCAATCACCGTGACGGTGAACCTGCAGGCGATGGACACGTTTTCAGACGCGCTGAATGTGACGCTGCGGAACTGCGTGCTTGTGGGCGGTGCACTGCTGCGGATCAAAGGCGTTGATGACGCTGGTATGGCAGCGCTGATGCCTCGTCTGCTTGTGAACATGACGAATGTAACGTCGGTGGAGGGCACGATCGTGCTGCAAGGCACAGTGCCCGCGAACTCGATTGTGCTGCTGGCGAACTCGACGCTGCGTGCAACAACCGATGGATCGCAGTATGTACTGACAAGTGTGGGTGAGGGGAGTGCCAAGTATGGTCCCGTGCTCGTGCTCGACGGCGTGCAGCTTCTGTCAACGCAGTTTGTTGTGACGCGTACGAAAATGACGTGTTCGGGAGAGACCACATGCGCTCCTATCCTCGTGGAACACGGCCTCTACGTGAAGCAGTCGAGCGCCTTCTACATGGACAACTGCGCGGTGAGCTCGCCGGCCTATGGGATCAACTTCGTTTCTTCCGATTTGGGGGTTCTCGGTGGCTCAGTGTTCTCGGTACAGAACAGCTCATGGAAGGTTGCGACGGATAGCATTACCGCCGGCGCAATTCAGTCTGACGGTGTTGTGGTGAATGGTGGGAGTGTGATGCAGTTTGTCTCGAGTGAGTTTCGCGCTGGGCTCAAGGTGCTCTCCTTTCTTACGCTAGAATTGTCTGATAGGAGCTGGTTGGTTCACAGGGACTGTCAGTTTCGCAGCTACTACGTTCTGTATGTGTCGGGCTGGTCTGGTGTGCAGTTTGTGAATCAGAGTGTTTGGTCAGTACTGCGCAACCGATTGCTTCCTGGAACATTCTCTCCTTCCTCTTACCTATCCAATTATTGGTACTTACCTGTGGTCTCCAATTCGACTGTGTACGGCATGTGCAATAGTTGAATTTATTTGCTTTGCTGTTTCTTTGGTGGAGATACTAAAGAAATTGTACGGTCGAAGGTCTTTTATGTGGAAAGTAATTTTTTTTTTCTCATTTTTGCAATTATGTATGGATGGTCGTAATTTGTGAGGTTGGAAATTCTATTTTTTTCGCATCCCATTCTTTTTTTTTCCAAAGGATTTTTGTTAAATGTGCTTGAACGCCTTTTATTCGTAGTGCTTAATAATCTATGAAGATAAATAGTCGACTTTGATTGAATCACAGGGACGGGTTCAATATTTTTTGTTTAATTGTTATAACAAAAAGAAAATGTTTATTTGTTTTTTGTTTTTATATTATGATCATTGGGAAAAGGAGAAGGTGAGCTAAATAATATTTTTTTGTTTAATGAATTTATTACATGAGTACTGCTATTGATACCTGTTTCTTTTGAGTGAGACCAAATCTTTTTTTTCTATGTTTTTTGATATTAGTGAGAAGTTATTTCTTTGAACGTATTAAGTGATAATAAGATGATGCGTCGAGTCTACTCTCGTGTAGCGGGTTTATGTGCTGTGCCCTATAGCCGCAATGTTCATTTTCCAATCACACCTCCCCCAATTGAAATTGAATATTTGGATGAGGATCCGCTTGAGTTTGCGGTCCGTACTGAAGCTCGTAAGTGGGGTTTTGATGACATGGGGTACATGCGCGAACTTGCTTTCGTACGCATCAACAACAATCCGACTGTTGGTCAGTTTCGCACAATGACAGCGGAAGAACGTCGCAACCTCTTTTGGGGTAGTGACAGACAGGACTTTTTCCGTCATCTCACATTTACATTAACTGGAACTCCAGAACACCTCTACCATCGTGGTTGGTAGGACTCTAGAGTACTGATGAGATGGTGTTTGTGGTCCACTCACTCTCTTTCCGTCTCTCAATATGGAGGTTCATAGGGAAAATTTGGGCTAGTATTAGTAGTAAGTAAACTCGGGTAGGGTTTGTGTTCTGGGTAGACACGTATTATTTCTCCAGGTCATCTGTGATAGGACGAGTTGAATGTCATTTGGGAACTTCAAAGTGAAAAAAAAAATAGGACTATGCAGAGTGAAAAAGGGGAAAATTGCGATCGTTGGTAGCAAGAAGTTTCCTTATTAATCATTCTTGAAACATCGCATATAGAGAATCCGCTATTGCACGCGTCACTCTGCTTTGTTTTCACCTGTTTTCCTCTACTTTTAGTATTTTCCAACAAGACACACATGAGGAACACGTTTCGTTGTTTCTGAGTACATATACATTTAAGGATTTTTGAAATTCTTCATATAAAATGTTTCTTTTTTAAAATATTTTCTCAGTTCATTTCTTCAAATGTTTAGCACTCACAGATAATAGTGAGTACAGTTTAACACAATCCTTAAAAGAAAATTTGTCCTTAGAATAAAAATGAAACATAGTATTATGCACTTCTACAGTAAAAGGAAAAAAAAATGTAGAAACAAAAAAAAAAAGGGGTAATTATGGCTTCGAGAAAAATACGGTACTCGGCGACCACTCTGTGTTTGCATTGCTTAACAGCACGATGTCGACGGGGAACAGTCTCCTGTATCATTTATGGGGAATTCAGGTACTGGACCATAGCGTGTTCCGTATGGTGGGGAACAGTGGTGCGGTAAGCTATGGAATCTATGTCTACGACTCATGGGATGTTCAGCAGTCAAGCTGGGTGGACTGGCGCGACAATAACGTTCAACAGGGTGCATTTGTTTATTACAGTTCCTTCTACACAAAAGTGAATATTGACAACAGCAGTGTGGTGACGCTGACGGGCTGGAACATGGCTAGCACGGGGTTGAGCCGTAGCCTACTAAGAGATGTTGAAAGCGGCTACAAGTTTGTTGCTGGGTGCTTGACGATTGCAGGGCAGCTGGTAACGTCCCAGGCAGATCTGGAGAGNCCGGACATCCCTGTCATGCCCGTTCCGGAAAAACCTGTGGACAACGACACGAGTTGTGTAGAGTACCAGACGCTGACGACGCTCTCGCTGAACATGTGGAAGACGCACCACTGCTACGTGGGTGTTACGTTCAGTGGTACCGGAGCAACGGCAACATTTCAGTTTACACGAATGCCGCTGCAGTACCCCATCAACATCACTTTCTCTGGATGCACATTCCGTGGAGGGTCCTCACTGCAATTTCTGGGCGGAGGTGGTGTGATTGAATCTGCTGGTGTACGGATCCGTGTGAACAACACTGTGATGGAGTCGTCTGTTGTGGTATTCACCAATACCCTTCCGCAGGGTTCTGATATTGCCATCACAGAGGTTGATGCTGTACAGTCTTCTTCGGTCTCTGTACCTGGGTCTGGTACCAATGTATTAGGCGTTGTGGCGATGTGGAATTTTGTTTTATCCACTTCTTCTTCTTTGCTGATCAGCAACGTGAAGGCCCGTGTTTCTTCCACCTCCAGTACCGGGTACGGTGTATACTCATCTGGGACACTGACAGTGTCGAGTGGCAGTTCGTTCTACGTGCGGTACTGTCGCTTTGAGGGGTATACGAACCTAGTGTACCTGTATAAGACTATCATCAGCGACCACTCTGTGTTTGCATTGCTTAACAGCACGATGTCGACGGGGAACAGTCTCCTGTATCATTTATGGGGAATTCAGGTACTGGACCATAGCGTGCTCCGTATGGTGGGGAACAGTGGTGCGGTAAGCTATGGAATCTATGTCTACGACTCATGGGATGTTCAGCAGTCAAGCTGGGTGGACTGGCGCGACAATAACGTTCAACAGGGTGCATTTGTTTATTACAGTTCCTTCTACACAAAAGTGAATATTGACAACAGCAGTGTGGTGACGCTGACGGGCTGGAACATGGCTCGCACGGGGTTGAGCCGTAGCCTACTAAGCGATGTTGAAAGCGGCTACAAGTTTGTTGCTGGGTGCTTGACGATTGCAGGGCAGCTGGTAACGTCCCAGGCAGATCTGGAGAGTAACTCCATCACCAATATGACGAGAATTGCGGAGTGCGGTGTTTGCGCGAAGGACAGTGACTGCTTTGACCCGCTAACGACAGCGATCAGCGGCTGCGGGTGCGAGTGTGCTGCCACCGGGCACGGCGATGTGTGTGTTCCGGCGCCTGTGCCCGTCGGCCCGCCACCACCGCCGCCACCACCACCACCGCCCTCACCGCCACCACCGCCTGCGGTCGGTGAGTGCATCAACAACACAGACTACCCGGAGGTGGCGCAGACAGTGGGCAATGGCCTGTCCTGGCTGTGTTACCGCAACGTGACGTTCAGTGGGCCCCAAATGATACTCACAGTGAATGTCCAGGCGATGACCGGCGATGCGGTGAATATCACGTTCGACGGATGCACATGGAGTAACGGTGCCATCCTGCTGCTGATGAGCACCGTGGGAACCACTGTGGGTTCGCTCAACATTGTCATCACTGGTAACACGTTTGACGACGCGTTGCTGAGCCCGGATGGCACGTTCCCCACACATACAAATCTTACCATCAGCAAAAACCGCTTCAGCATCACGAGACTTGTCAGACGTCCTGGTTTGAATATTTACTACCCATCATGTATCTTGATGAACAGACTGACGGTGACCGACCACTCTGCGGTTACGATTGAGGGAAACACGTTCGAAAACTCTGCTTCGTACGCACGCATAATATGTTCCATTAATGATGCCCTCGTGGTGTCGTCGCACTCTCTGTTTGCGATGCTGGACAATACGTTTGTTGCGCGTGGGTTGAGCAGTACACCGTTGTTTCTGACGGGTACGAGCTCAGCTTCCTCTTTGCGCGTGCTGAACGACTCTGCAGTGGTGTTGGAAGGCAATGCTGTCCCGAGAGCAGTGTTGGATTTCGTTATGATATACTGGAATATGCGTGTGGAGTCCCGGTCCGCATTTACCGTGCGAGGCAACAGCGCACAGGTTTCGACCAGTTTTTTCCATCAGGATGACGTCACCTACCTGTACAACGACTCGTGGCTGCTGTTGCGCGGGAACCTCTGTCGTGGGCAGCCCTGGGGTGGATTTGCCTATTTCTCCTCCCGGATAAATCTCCGATACTCCACAATTGCTGTGTCGAGCAACAGTCTCGTGTCCAGCTCCAGCTCACTCAATGTTTTGAGATTGTCGACTTCAGTGCAGGAGAATGACAACGGGACGATGGTGGTTTCCTGTAACCAGTTGAATGGGCAGGAGGTGACAAGCTACAACATTCCGCCTGCATACAACGCCACGATCCTGAGTTGCAGCGACCCGTGTAGTGCGGCGGCGTCGTGCTTCGCTGTCTACACTGCAGCAGTCTCGAGTGACGTCTGCGCCTGCACGTGTCGGGATGACGGTCACGGCGATCTGTGCCTGCCCGTCGATGTTCCCAAGCTGCCGGGCGGCGACGATGTGGACCCGTGCGTGCGTGATGTGACGGTGGAAGGGGACACGGGCGCGGGCTTCGGGAGTCCGGTGGTGTGCTACGTGGGTGTGACCTTCACCACGGACGTCGTTGTAGACGTGAGTGCAATGTCGGGTAACGTGCGCAACGTGACGTTCATGAACTGCACGATGGTTGGCAGCGCAAGCCTGTACGTTGTGGGGTGGGTGTCCAACCCGCCTGCTGGTCAGCGTGTGGAGGTGTGGATCAGTGGGCTTGTTTCGCGCTCTGGCGGCGGGGTGCTGCTGGCGAACAGGTTCCCGCAAGGTTCGCGTGTCACCGTGGTGGACTCGGTGCTGGTCGCTGAGACGGCTGTTACGTACCGCAGCGGCTACGACCTTGGGGGCGCGTCGGCGTGCCTTGTGTTGTACAATGTGAGTCTGGCTGGTACTGTGCTGACAGTTGCGCGCACGCAGGTGGTTGCAGTATTCGGTGACGCGCGCGGTGTGCTTGTGGCCGGTGGCCTGGCGCTGTCGTCCGGTGGTGCGCTGTACATGGAGCAGCTGTTTGTGCAGACGGCACTGGGGATGTGCGTGTCGATGGAGGGCGACGTGACGGCAGGCGGTGGCTCGGTGCTCGCGTTTGTCGACAGTGACTTCTTGCTATGCAAGTACGCGGTGTCTGTGCGTGGGACCTTTGATGTGGCCGGCTCTGTTGTGGCGTTTGTGCGGAGCGACTTTGCGTCGACGCAGGACTACGCCGTTGCGTTTAATTCAACGGTGAGTCTCACTGAGGGATCGATGCTGCTGATGAAAGCTAACACGCACGACAACAGTGAGAAGGAGATGATGTACGCTGCTGGTACCGTGA
>NW_021639855.1:470949-502693 GCF_002087225.1 Trypanosoma theileri | reverse complement strand
CTGGTGGACTCGGCTCGATTCTGGAGATACAGACACTCGGTGCGTTTGCGAAGATGTCCTGTGCGTCGGAGCACGAGCGTGAAAGTTCCGTGGCGCTGCCATACTTTTTGTCGGTGTTTGCCAGTCTTGGTCCACTGTGGATGGTGGTGGGTAACGCGTTGATTACCGTGGTGTTTGGATGCGTGCATTACGGACTGACAGTGGCATTTGAGCGGTGGCGAGGTGTGGAGACGATGAGCGCGCGGGCGGCGATGCGTTTCCCAAGCCTGACGTACCTCGTGGCGTACCTAATGCACCTTGGTATCTTTGTGGGCTCTATCTTCATGCTGGCAATGCCTGATGCGCATCCACAGCACTACGTTATCGGGGTGATTGGCGTGCTGTATGGTGTGGCCTTTCCTGTCGCCACCTGCTACTTCATTGCGCACTACACCGGTGCGAGCTTCACAAAGTACTGGCAGTTCTCGAAGAAACCGATTCACGAGCGATGGCTGTATCCCGTTGGGTACTGGTGTCCGCCGGCGCAGGTGCAGATGTTTGGGAGCATTTTTACAAGCATGAAGGGCAGTTATGTGTACTGGTGTGTGTTCCGATTGGTGGTGCTCTGCGTTGTGGGAGTGATTGCTGCTGTGCAGCCGCCGGTGGACAGGTGTCACATTCCGTACTTCTGCATGGCGGCGGTGCTGCTTGTGGGTGCGGCAGTATTGACCTTTACGAACATGATGCGCTCTGCGTTCCTGACGGTGATGCACACGGTGAGTTTCGTGCTTCTGGCGGTGCTCTGCGTGATCAACGCGGCAAACTACGTCTCGCCTAACGACGGTGGTGTGAGGGCTTACGCGGCGATTGTGCTGCTGCTGATGTTCGTGCTGCTCGGGATTGCGGTGTACAGCGGTGTGATGTGGTACGTGGAGACCCACTACTGGCAGGAGCTGCGCGAGCCACGGCGGGGTGCGCTGGAGGCGATGCTGAACGCCGATGCGGAGAGCGACAGCGACGGGCAGGGATATGGCGACGGCGCGTCATCGCAGGCCTTCAGCAAGACCGACGCGTCGTCGTACCGCCCGCCCGCCCCGCCGCGGCGCGAGACCGCTAGTGACTACGCGGCCGCCCCGTCGAACCCGCTGCCCGCCGTCCCGCATGCCCCGTCTCCCGCTGCCGACCCCACAGCCGACGCCCTCCGCATGTTGGACGCCGCGTCAAGTGCAAGCGGCGGCGGCAGTGTCGACCACGGGCTACTCTAATGGACTCAGCAGACGCGTCCAGTAATCACCGTCTTTTCATAATTGCTGCTGCCAGCGCGGGTATATAGAAAGCCCCTTGACGTGCACCTTACATATATGTTCTGTGTGTGTGTGTGTGTGTGTGTGTGTGTTTATATTGGCTGCTACAGAAAACCCTGTAGCATTTTCCACTCTTTTTCCCTTGTTTTTCTCACGTGGTTCTTGGACTCTGTGTGTCCATGTCTGACTCAAGTAGTGTGATAAGATTTATTTTTCTTTGTTGAACGTCTCGAGCTGAATTCGTTTTTTTTTTTCTTGAGTATTTTTACGGTGCTGGGAGGTTCTTTGTGGTACTGATGCCAAGCTTCTTTTTTATCCCCTCTCATCCCACGTGTTGTTGTAATTTGATCGTTCATAATTCAGAGTAGATATATTTTTTTTTCAAATGTAATTCTATAACGTACTTTTACCTGCGTTTATTTTTCTTTTTTGTCGATGAGCACTTTCGTTCGCTTCCATTTTTGTGAGCATAACGTTTTTCACTGTACTATCAACGTTGTCAACACAGTACTATGCTTTCTGGTGCGTAGACCCACCTCTAGGCACACATATTATGCCCCGGAAATACGGGGATTTTAACTCATTGTTTGTAGGATTTAGAGATATTTATGCAAAAAACGTGAATGATAAATAAATTTTTTTTTCAATTTTTTTATTTTTGATGTAACGATTTTTTTCTTTGTTTTAACTTTTTTTTTTTTGTTCTTCTGGTGCGATATCGTTACTGTATGTCTTTTTTTCATTTCTCTCTCTACATATATATATTTATGGTTCTCTCAGTGCTGTACTGCGAGACCACGAGACCAATGGGTTTTTTTTTGTTCCTATAAAGTCACCTTTTTTGACGTATTTCTTCAGGTGAAAGTGGCGGACAACAGACCTTCTCGTGAGACTTAGTCCCATGTTTTTCTTTTACCTTTCTTATGACGCGTTACTAATTGATTTCACTGTTTTTACATCTTGTTTTACTCTTTTTTCCGTTTTCGAACGTTCGAACTATTTTCTTTCTTTATATTTCCGCTTTCTAATAATCGAAATGATTTGACAACGTAGCTGTGTGACACCTTTTTGTTGTTGTTGTATGCCACGTGAGTCTGTACGATCTTCTCTTGTGCTACTATATTCCTCTCTGCCTCAGTTTGTCTTGGATCCTCCTCCCGGTTTTCTTATTTTCTCTTCTTTTGTCTCCCTCCGAAATGTAGCAAAGATCACACATGAGACGACTCACAGAGTAGGTTGCTTTGCACTCTGCAGCTCTGGGCGCAGGGGCATGCTCTTCCCCTGTTCTCTCCGGCGAACATTACATCTAATGACGTTACGCGGCTCAACACGACACTGCTGTCCGCTGATTATAACAAACATCTTTGCTACAGGCGATCCGACGAGATGACCTCAACGACAGTTTAACCAACCAAGATCAATGAGGACCTGCTTCCCCTTCTCTCTCTCTCTCTGTTTCCTTGTTTTTTTTTTTTTGCTTTCCTTCTGCAATCCCACTGTGTGGCGGCGGCGTGATTACAAACAGGACGTCTATGAGTCAAAACTAGTTGAACCGTATGCCTTGATGTGGATCCGTGTCCCCCGTGTCTGACTGCCGCCACGCCGCCCCCTGTGACCTGTACAATGATGCTATTCTGTGTTCTGCAATGCCGATCCACGTGAGCGAGAGACGACGCTTTGACTACTGGCAACTGACCCGCACACCCCTCTCCATCCCTTTCCACCTCTCTTCTTTCCTCTTCACCGCACGTTAACTGTGCGGGCAGATGTACAGCTGCAAGCACATGGCCAAAAAGAACGCGCTGGGCTTTCATTGATGCTTAATGCGTGGGACCGCCCATGGAAACCTTGTGAACTTTCTTTCATGGTTTTAAAATATTTTACTGTCATATGTTTCTCTCTGACATCGTTTCTTTTTTATTTTTTTTCTTAAAGTAGTAAGTTCTGGCAATGGTTTATCATGGAAACTGTGAACCGCTGTTTGTGCCCCCTGTAAATCAGGTGCGTAGTGGAACAGATGTTGTTGTCGAACGGAGTAGAGTGTGTCCGACTGCTGTTAGGGCATACCGTTTTCTCTCTGATGATCTAGCAACACAAAGTGAAATGTGTAGTGCAGTACTTCAGGTGCCGTCTGTTGGCATTGCTTGTGTAACACCATCGGTATCCGCTGCTGCTGCTGCTGCTGCGCATCCTACTACTGTCTTGACGGTGTGGCCTGATACCACTGCGGCTGATGTTGCAGCTGTCCTTCTGCAGAAAGTGCGTTTGGATGTGGACAATGCTTTTGTGACAATATCGGAAACAGACCAAACTGGTGCTATAAAAAAGACGCTGGACGTGGTTGGAAAGTCACAGGGAGGTCGGTTTTGGTCAAGTGATGATTCTACTGCAGTGTACCTAGTGAAGTTATTTACTGGTTCTGTGAGTGTGGAGGGCAATGCGACTCTGGGCACAGTAGCCACTGTCGAATTTCGTCAAGTTGTTTCTGGGGATTCATTTGTATTTCCGCTTCGGCGTAGTGGTACTGTAGATGTGGAGGTGCCCATAACGACACTTTCGTACCGTCTCGGCGACCCACTCTTCTTCACATGCACACGACTGCGGTGAAACTTGCTCGTTAAGAGAAAGAGATTTGAACTTTCAAAGTAATTTCTGATATCACAGAAAATTAGTTTTTGGTAGGTATGGATTAAGAAAATAGTTGTTTTGTTTGTTTGTTTTTTCATATTTTATTATTATTATTTTCTCATGTCTATCCTCATTGAAAAAAAAAAAGGAATCTTGTCGCATATAAGCACTAAAGAGGAAAACAAAGCCAAAGGGAGAAAAGAAAAAAAAAGAAAAGAAAAGCAATTATGGAAGGTGTCAAGGGTAAGTCTGCTATGTTAATGACAAAAGGTATCATGGAAATGCGACAGAATCCACCAGGGCTTGTTTGCATTATCCGAAGGTACAAACATCCTGAAACCAATAAGGAGGTAACACTGTACCCAATTCCTAACCTGGCCGTTCCAAGTTATTTTAGGCGTGTACTGGATGGTGATAACCTGGCACAAAACTTTGATAGGGTTCTTTGTGAAGATGGAAGATTGCCATTTCAGTCAGGCTCACGTTTGGCTAAACAGCAGCACCTATTGAAGCGTGTATTTCCCTTTTTGGGACTTCGACCAGTGGCAACGGATGGAAGTAAGTTTGATGGTATTATTCAGCGTGATCCGGTGGAATCCCGCATGGCGTATCAAATGGTTTTGGATGGTGCAGACCCGCCAGTAGATCCGAGAGCTCGACGTGCAATAGAACGTATTGACACTTATCCAGATGGAACTCGAGCAGTGTGTCCATGGGGTGTGTATCATGTTGTGTATATGAACTACAAACTACGTCAATTGGGGTATATTGTTGAGAATGAGGAGTCAGTGGAGGTTGTGGGTTATAAAGAAGCTGCACTGGTTTTCGCTTTTATGATGGTGATGACATTCTGGATGACATATGCTCTATTCATGTTATTGTTCTGGTAGAGTAATGTTTGATTGTCAGTGAGATTATGAAACGAAGAGAGAGAGAGAGAGAGAGAGAGAGAGAGAGAGAGAGAAAGAAAGACAAAAAAAAAAAAGAGGATGAGAATTTCGGTAAGTATTTCGTTTACAGTAATTTCTCTTCATATACTCTGAATAACGTTCCCTTGTTGTTGTTGTTTTCTGACTCTTTTCCGTTATATTTCTGTATTTATATTTGTGAGTAAAACTTTTTTTTTCTTTTACACAGTTGGGTGAGTACACCCTCATATTATTATGGATTCTAAAGAGTTTCTTGGTACAATGAATTCCTCTCACTTCTTTCTCTAAAAACATCCTTCTTTTCTTTTCTCTTATTTTTTACTCTCTCGATATTATTATTATTTTTTTTTTTATGATATTTTCTAGTTAGTGGTGACGGGTGAGTGTGAGAAAAGGTGTTATTGCACCTTTTTTCTTCTTTTTGCGCTTCCCCTTCACAGGGTTCCTGTGAAATCATGGACGCTCTCCGGGAACTCTCCACAGTGGCTCTGGATACCCTTAAACATGAATTCTTTCTCTATCAAGGGAGTGAAGGTTTAGATGAGGAAGGGTTCATTGATGTTATCACTCGTGTCTGCATGGAACATAACACCTCTACTATACCTACGGATGTGCAAATTCGAAAGTTTTTCGCTGCTGTGGATGTTTTCGGTGTTGGTCGTATTTCGTGGAATGCCTTCTTAAGACATGCTGTTGACTTTTTACGCCATCGTTTATATGGAGTGGCAGGGGAGAAACAGCAGGAGGAAATTTTATTCCGTCCTTTTCATATTCGACAAGTTTTAAAAAATGGACATGGAAGTCAGGTAAGTAGTATACGAGTATTGCCGAAAAATAAAAGAGTTATTAAAGTTGTTACTGAAAATAGTGGTTTGAGTACGGTGCATATGTGTGATCCAAGGCAAAATTTATTATCTGTTGCTGCTATTAAAAGGTTTCCATGCTCACTCCTTGCATGGGATTATGTTCCCCTGGTGAGAGAGATACCATTTTCTAACTCCATTGTCTGCACTTATAATGATAGTTATTTACGTTTTTTCAGTTTAAAAAAGAAACGATATGATGGTATCCTTGAGAATTGTCATAGTATGCGTATGTCGGAAACTCAAAGTGTACTACACTGGGTCTCTTCTTGTAATCTCCTTGCAATGGGAAGCCGTACCGGAATGGTTTCATTATGTGATTTGGAAAGACAAGTCTACGTTGTACAAAAACGACTTTTTCAAACTGCTGTAACTGCCATGCGAACTTATAAAAAATATCTTTATATAGCTAGTCTAGATACCCAAAACGCTGTCAAGTGTTTTGATATTGAACATGGTGTGGTACAATTTTCCCTTAATGATCATGATTCTGGTAATGGTCATGACTCTGGTGGAGCGTTGATTCTTGAATGTGATGATCACTATTTATACTCTTCAGGATTTGGACGGAGTATTGTACAACGATCTTTAGTAGTGCCGCGAACACCTCCAGTACATTTTTGCGATCATGTACAACCACATAGGGGACGTATTACGGTACTTCATCGTCTTCACGGTCTTCCACTTTTAGTTTCTGGTGATACTCGTGGAACTCTGAAATTTTGGGATCTTCGTATGGGATACTGTGTACAAACTATTCATGGTAGTGGAAATATGAATGCACTTTCTACCGTTAATTTAGATGATGGACTACCAGAATTGGAACCAGGTTTATCTGCATACCGTGCTGCACATGTAAATAGTATATGTCATCTTGATATGGTTGGAAAGTTAAATATTGCAACCTCTAGAGAATTAATTGTGCTTAGTTCAGATGCCTTTGTACGTCCTGAACTTACGGATGATCGACATAGTTGTCGATTTCTCTTTTTCCCTAATCCAGATTCTATTATTACCGTACATGATCGATGTGTTAAACTATGGAATAGTATAACTGGTTTATTAACAGATGTTACTGAACCAAATATTATTAAATATGATGTGTCAGCATCTTGTATTGTTGAACCACTTAATAGACAGTTACTTATAGGAACTATTGGAGGTGAAGTAAAAGCGTTATCCGTATCCATGTTACAAGAGACTATTAATCTTACACCTGCTCTTCAAATGCACCTTCATGGTGAAGAAGTTATTAATCTTCATACTGTTTCAAAGTACCGTGATATCTCTATACCACACGTATTCGTTGTAACACAATATGAAATATTTATGGTTCCTCTTAAACCAGACTGTGGTTCACAATCAGTGACACATTTCCATGGTATACTACGTAGCTTCATGCGACAACAACAAATAATTAGGGCTACATCTGTAACGGAAACTCGACTTCTTCTAGCTACATCTGATGCTTGTGTACATGTTGTAGAATATCAAGGTTTGGTCACCCACACACACACATTTTCTCTCTCTGCAGAAGTGGAAACTATTATTGCACGAACCGTGATAGTTACAACTAATAATGGACATGATGAAGATTTAAATAATAACACGCCCATTTCTTCAGTTGGTAATGAAGTTGCTTTCTTTTCAGATGTAACAGGTCGTGTGCATATAGTACTCATGCATCGGAGTTCCCCCATTCACGGTGAACGCCCATTTGAAGATTTACTCAGACGAAGGAGCAAAGAAGCGATGTACACATCATGTGAGGAAATAGGCAGTTGGTGTCCACGCAAACCTCACAGCTGGATAATGGCACAAGGACGGGCAAAAGTACAACGTGGCACCGGTGAGTATTGCCGTCGTCCACGAACCCGCAGTACATCTTTGGATTTCTTATTCCCAGGGGATGAACCACATCAACATCATCATTCTCATTCTCATCATTCTCATCGTCATCATCATTATCACAATCATCCACTACAACAACATTCATATGGAGAAGAAGTACAAAAAGAGAAAAAGGAGGATCCAAACCATGTAATGCCTTTCACAGATACGGACGATGCGCTTTCTCTGCAAACGGCGCCATCGAATGCTGTTCTTATCGCGTACTTTGACCGCCAGCAGGTGCTCGTAACGGCAGACGATACGGGAGAGATTTGCCTATGGGATGTCTCCGGCATCCTTGCACTCTTAAGCCCCCATCCCACCCCCACTAACCATACTAACCATACTAATATTAATAATATTAATACTACTATTACTACTACTATTAGTACTAATCCTCTCGTGGATGTTGAGTTTTGTGGGGGACGTCGTCTTCCGCTGCGCATCACCGCCTGGCGCTGCCCGGGCTGTGAAGTTGTGCGGCTGGCGGCGGCCGAACACCCCGAGTTGCGCCTCCCGCTCCTCATCGCCGCGATGGCGGACCGGCGGGTGATGTTGTGGTCCTCCGACGGGGCGCCGCTCGGGGTCCTCGCCGCCGGCCGCAGCCTCAACGCGGAGAACACCGCCGCCATGCGCCGCTCAGGCGTGCAACCCTATCGGCTCATGTGTGGTGAAAGCACCACCGTCGCGCAGTGGGCAACGTTTATTGATTACATGCAGAAGAAGAAGGAGCAACTGCAAGAAGAGGAGCAACAACTAAAACAACAACAACAAGAGGGAGAGGGAGAGGGACAGGAACAGGGGGAACAAGGGCAGCGGCTGCAGATGAGAGGAGGCGATGGGTTGATGTACTGCAGCTTACCTCGATGTCGGCGGTATAGCCGACAAACCTCACTGCTGCAGCTAAAAGCAAAAGAAAGGAGAGATGAATCTCGCCTTTCCACTGGGACAGGCAATGCCTCAGGTAATAGCGTGATCCCCAGATTAAAGACACCTCATATGTCCTTTGCACTTCCACAATGTCCTACAGTGTCTATGTATACCACAAAACATCTATCTCATGATGGGTTGAGGAACGGTAGTAACGTAACTGCAGAAAACGTAAGTGAGAATGTATACGATAAGGATACAGAGGAGCTAATGAGTGAATATGAACAACCATATGTAAGAGGAGGGAATTCCATCGTTAAACCTATGCACCAACGCCTAGTAACACGTAGAATGGCACCCTGTTCCCTTGAACGCACAGGAGTTGTTGGGCTTCCACCTTTATTCTCAAGGAAACAACAACAACCACAACAACAACAACAACAGCGACGGCGAAAGCAGGAACAGTATGATCTTTCGTATCGTCGGTAACGGCATTGTTTTTTTTTTTTTTTTGTAAGGATGAAGTTTGTATACATATATTGTTTCTGGGGGAATGGAGATGATGGATGATGTGTGCTTTGGGATGGGATGAAGAAAATACGAAGTACTAACGTGAGAGTGCAGAATGAGAGAGAGAGAGAGAGAGAAAAAAAAAGGTAACTGGAATCTAGAATCGTGTCTTTTATCATTATTATTATTATATTTCCTTGCTTGTGCTTTTGATAGTTTTAATACATTTGAGAACAGTTTTTCTGTAGAGTTTATTCTATCCGTGTAGCATCATATGCTCCGCTAAACATACATTGTTTTAAAAATATCTTTTTTTAGGTTTTTTTTTTGTCTATTGCTTTTTTTTTTTTTATGTTGTCTCCTCTTGAGTACAAACAGTGTTGCGCTATTGATAAAATATTTTTAAATTACATTTTTGTTTATGTCATATACTGCATTATGCATGTACTTTTTATTGTTTTTGCCACTATCTGTTTTGCGTGATTATTGGAGATTCACTTTATTATTATTATTATTATTATTATTATTATTATTATTATTATTATTATTATTATTATTCACTAGTACTCCTAAATATTGGTTCCTCTTACTTGAGATATGGGTCTATAATGATGTTGTTGTTTTTTTTCTTATTTGTGATATTTGACTCACTTGCTCTCTCTTTCTCTCTCTCTCTCTCTCTCTCTATATATATATATATATATATATATATATATATAATCTTATTTTTCCCTTATTCTGCGGAGTGAAACCAAACGGAAAGGAGAGAAAAAACAAACAAAGAAAAATAAAATAAAATAAAAGAGACACGAAACTAACCCAACGTCTCATTCGTAACAGAGTAGTAGTAATAATAATAGAAGAAGAAGAAGGAAAGCCGGTGATCACTAGAGTCTTTAATGGGTCCCAAGCAAGATAACGTGCAGCGACTGTTGGCGGCCGAGCAGAAGCGCAATGCCATCATCGCCGATGCGAAGGCCCGCAAACAGGCAAAAGTCCGTCAGGCGAAGGCAGACGCAGAAGAGGAGGTGGCCGCATTCCGCCGCGAGAAGCAGCAGGAGTACGAGACTTACAGACAACAACAACTCACAGGCGCAGATGCGGAAAACGCGGAATTGGCGCGCAGTACGGATGTGCAAATGGATCAACTCCGCACACTCGCCGCGCAGCGCATGCAGTACGTGGACAGTATGATGGCAACACTCATCCTTAACTGTGGACAACCATGAAGAAAGGGACAGTAAGTGCATATATCTGTTTATTTGTTTCTTTGTTTGTGCTTGCGTGCGTGCGTGTGTGTGTGTGTGAATATCTATTTGTGTGGAAGAAACCTCGACGCTTGTTTATATTTAATTGCTATTTTTAAGAGGTGCTAGTGATGGATATGGGACTCAACACAAACCAACGGATAAAGACATTGTTGTTGTTCTTGTTGTTTTGTTCTATTTGGTATATTGAGCGAATATATATCTCTCTGTGATAGTGTTTGATTTGGTGCGAAAAGTTATAGGGCCGGAGAAAAAAAAAATTGAAGAGAAGTAAAGGGAAAAGAAGACGAAGGAAATGAAAGGAGATCACGAGGACAATTTAAAAAAAAAAAAGAGTTTGATAACTCTAGTACCATGGAGTGTTTCCATTATTGTACACACATGAATTGTAGAGGTTATTTGTTTACTACTATCTTCTTATTTATCATCGTGTTTAGGCATTTTGATGGAAAATGGTGTGATGTAGGTGTAGAGGGTAATTGAAAACAAAAAGAAAAAAAAAAAAAAAACAATAACATCAATGGACACTTGTATGTATGTGTACATTTTGTGTGCTGGATATCGGTGGTGACAGTTATCTCTGTCTCTTTTTTATCTTCATAACGTTGATTTGATTTCTTTTATTTTCCTTCATATTATTATTATTATTCATTATTATTATTTCTCTTTCATATAATGTGATAGGTGTCTCTTGCATGTACCATGGTTCTATTGATGTTACTTCCTATGTCTATAGTGACTCTATCTCTCTCTCTATCTATCTCCATCTACGTTGCCATGTATTCTATAAACACAACATACAACAACAAAAAAAAAAAAAACATCTTAAGGTAGACTGTGGGCACCAACAAATTAGAGCATCAGGATTTTGTATTAAGTCTTTAAAGGGGGGAAAAAGAAAAGTTATTTTTTTTTCTTCTTTTAATCGGCGATTTATTGATTTCTGTTTTCTATTTGATATTTAGTTTGTTTCTTCTGCTCCTCTATTTAAAAAAAAGAAAGAAAAAGAAAAAGAGAGGGAGCAGGTAAAGAAAATCAAAATGAGTGGTACGATAATTGTTGGTACTGAGAAGAAAAATAGCAGTATTGAGAGTAAAAAGAAGAAAAACGAAAAGCAGCAGGTGAAACAGCAACAGTCGCTTCGCGATTGGCTCTTCGCGTGGGAACTCATCGCTGCCTTCAGTCCACCGCGTACGGTCTGTATTCTTCACACACTCTGTCGTGATGTGCGATCCACACTGCAGCACAGCTCCACAGGAACACGGCTGCTGCAACGCTACTGGAACGCACAATATCACCGACTTGTTTGGGGAGATGAGGTGAAAGTGGGGGATGAGCAAAAGAATAAGGCGCGGCGAACACTGGAATTCACCCTTTCCCGAAGTGAAGGGAAACGTGATTGGATGAAAATGTACCGTGAGGAGTACCCAAGCTGGTGTGCCCGTACATTTTTAGGTGTTGGTACACGTAATAATGATGTTAACGTGGCGAAGGTTCTGTTTAAAGTAGAACCGCCTAATGAAGCCCTACCTGGAGAAGAAATCGCAAAGATGGAACTCACACCAGAGGAAGCATTGGCACGTAGAGTGGAAAAGAATCTTCAAAATCTTGAAGGTGAAGAAGTAGAGAACTGCAGCGGCAGTGGCAGCAGGAACAGGAGCAGGGGCAAGGGTAACAGTCATCCTCAGATAGTGGATAAGAAGGGACGCCGTAAAGGTGACAGAACCGATAGGCAGAAAGTGATGAAAAATCCCGCACTAGGGCTTTCACGTGATGATTACAAAAATGATCAACGTCTTGGGAAACACAAAGAAAAGCATAAGAAAGGTCGTATGGGTCGATGGGATGGATTAGCAGGAGACGGGTGTGCAGATGACAATGACTGGTAAAATAGTACATAATACTGAAACAAGCGAGGGAGAGGGAGAGAGGGAGAGAGAGAGAGAAAAAAAAAGGAGGGGAGGGAGTCTAACTCTGCATGTGATGTAAAGCGATCACATGATAGGGTTATATGGGATGAAAGATACCAGATTCTGTATTAACCCCCTCCTTTTTTTTTCCTCGTGTTATTTTTCTTATTTTATTATTGTTGGATTCCTTCTCTCATTATTGCTATTGCTGTTATTTGTTGTTTTTTTTTTTTTCATTTTTTTTTTCTGATGTGTCACTGTTGTCGATGTTTTTTTTTTATCTCTTTTCGTATACCCTTTTTCAAAGAGAAAAAAAAAGGGATGCAGTTCTTTCTCTACTTCTTTTTCTCTTACTTTCCCTTTCTGTATATACATATTCACAATAATAATAATAAAATCAGTCGCTGAAGATGCAAAGAGTCTATCGGCGGCGAAGAAAGTCGTCACTGCTATTTGTGTTGCTGCTGTTGTTATTAGTTGTTCTGACTTTGTGGTTGTACCTGCTGCATGCTGCCCTCTTCACGGTGGAACAACGGCCTTCAGCAACATCAAATTCAGCCACCCATCTTTCTGCGGTAGCCGCAGAAAGGGAAAATGATGATAAGCATTATATGTTGAATGCGCCTGTCAAGAACACAGGAGCAGAAGAAGGAAAAATAAAAATAGAAGTGGATGATAAGGCAATCGCTACATCATCAAATGCCTCTTCCACACTACAGCGATTGCTGGAGCTCGGATACAAGCGAGAAAAAGATTTCAACCTTGACGAACGCATGACTTGGCAGTGGGGAGAAGAAGCGTGTCCACCGGCACCTGTTGGCATCCCACCGGCGGCTCTACAGAACAAGTCGTTTGCACCCGTTGCGTACCTCACATGTATCTCCAATGAGGAGTTTGTTGATGGTGCTCTGGTGCTTGGTGTATCGCTGCGCCGTACCTCGTTATTCCTGCAAAAACGGGTAGCCGATCTCGTTGTGCTTATCACAAGCGGTCGAGTGAGTAAAGCATCGCGGCGTCGTCTGCATCTGGAAGGGACATACGACCACGTCTTTGAGGTTCCCTCGCTCGCCGCCCGTGTGAGTGCGAAGGCGACATTCCGCGATACCTTTGATAAACTGTACATGTTTAACCTTAGCATGTACGGGAAGTTGGTGTTTATGGATGCCGATATGATCGCTCTGCGTAGTATGGACGGACTGTTTTCCAGCCCACGTCTTCGGGGGCCACGGCGAGTCGGAGCTATTGGCGGCCACGGGTACTTCCAGACCGGCATGCTCGTCTTCATACCCGCCCCCGCTGTGTTCGACTGCGTGTACGAAGCCTACCGCAGCGGCACACCGCCGGACGGATATCGTTTCGTTGGCGGCTCTGCACGTGATGGTGCCCTCCTCCGCCACGTTTTCCAGTCACACTACACACCTATATCCAATGCATACAGCCGCAACCTTAATCCACGCTATCGCTTAGACCGTCCACCACCAGGGGAAACACGGCCCATTTTTGCCGTGCATTTACGCGGAATCGTGAAGCCGTGGTTTGATAAACGACTCCCTAACCGGCACAAGGAACTAGGTAAGAAAGAGTATG
The DNA here is from genome assembly GCF_002087225.1 of Trypanosoma theileri. Classification (NCBI taxonomy): domain Eukaryota; phylum Euglenozoa; class Kinetoplastea; order Trypanosomatida; family Trypanosomatidae; genus Trypanosoma; species Trypanosoma theileri. Next base: position 488,955 of record NW_021639855.1, on the reverse strand, counting down.
GCTTTACTTACCTCCACTGGTGGACACTATATGAGGAAGAGGTTCATAAAAAGAGTGCGTACTACAGTAAGGCACTGGAAATGCAGAATGAGGGACACGCAGTGGAATCAAACCATTTAGTGGTCGACGGAATCCCGTTCGCTGTTGGACATCACTCAACGAACACCGCAGATGACGCTAGTAACGTACGTAAAAATGGTAATGGCAACAATGATAATACTCACAATCGTAGTGGTGGAGAAAACTCTGAAGGTGATATTCCCATCTCTCCACTAACACATGTATGGATGCAGAGGCATAGCAATGCTTCGTATGTACAACTCTTATCGACTGCAGAAAGGAAGCGGAGAAATCGCACGCTACCGTATATGCGGAAAATTGCAAGCAACACCTACGGCCTCTCATGCGATGCTGTCTGTTCAGAGGAAGGACTTCGCTGCAGCCACGAAGCATTGCAATTTAGTTCACTGAATGATTGTGACGAATTGAAGTTAGTATTTGGTTGCAGCAAATGCGAGTTGGGTGTCTACTGGCGACCTCATCCTGGCAATGACTTTCCTGCACTGGAAAATATAACAGGTAACAAAAACAACGACAATACTGATGATGATGATGATAATGAGAATAATAATAGTAATAAAGATGCTAAAATACGGAAGAAAGGGAAAAACTCGGAGAAGAACGCAAACAGCAGTGAAAAATTAATATGTCGCTACAACTACCTGCATGATCAGCGTAGTATACCCAACTGCAGCGCAACATACCCCACAACACGGCGGTACTGCCCTTGTGTACCCAAATTATGAATCACTACTTCTTCATCTCACTCATTAAATGACTATGTCTTATATCTTTTACTATTTCTTGACATTGTCGCAGGATTTTTTTTCCTGATCCTTCAACTATATATATAAATAAATGCATATATATAAGAGAATGAGAGATGCTGTGCAATGATGATGGACTGCCTGTATGTACAACACCCAATTGCGGCGGAGGCCTGCAGTTTGAAGGGTTGCTGTCGGTGTATTTGTTTTGTTTTGGTGTATTATGATCCTAGCATACGACAACGGATGCACCGTCAAGGGGGTCCACTTCAGGAAGAGCCCCTGAGCCCTCCTCCCTCCCTCATTGCAGCTGTTTGGAGGGATGTTCTGAAGGAGGGAGGGAGGGAAGGAAGGCAAGACTGCTGTTTGTTGTTTTGTTTGTTTGCATGTGTTGTGTCTGGCTGTGTCGACATTATTGTTGTGTGATGGTGTTGTTTTTGGCACGGCCCTTCTAGCTCAGTCGGTAGAGCGCACGGCTCTTAACCGTGTGGTCGTGGGTTCGAGCCCCACGGAGGGTGCCTTTTTCCCACTCCACCCCACCCCCTCACTCTCTTCAGGTCGGAGTCCATCCACACGCACCCTTGGTTATCCCTCCGTTTTGCTCGACCCCCACCTCCACCCCACACACAACTGTGATGTTTGATGCAGGGTGCTAACCGTAGTACTGTGGAAATTTCTTTCGTTGTTGTCGTTGTGCTTGCTGTGGTTTTTTGCTTTCTATTTGTGCTGGTCCCTTGCACATACATGAAGCGAGGGAGAAAGAAAGAACGGAAGGGGTGTGTGGAGGATTGGAGTTCTTTTGTTGGTGGATGGGTTCTTGCGTTTATGTTTTAACCTGCTGTTGTTTGTGCACCGTGCAACATCTTGGAGAGCATCTGTCCCATCAATTAATTGGCGCTCGGGTCTTGGCTTCTTAGACCTTCGGTTGTTTGTTTGTTTGTCGCGTTCCTCTGTTATATCTCCACCTTGCTTGGCTCGGGTGTTTTCTCCGCCCACACAGCATATGCGCTCAGGCAGCTCAGGGTAGAAATGCCGGATTGTGTAGAGCCCACAACGAGCTCAACCAAGGAGACGAATGGAGGCGAATGGCTCTGCCCCTTTTTTCTGTGGCTTATTTCATTAATCTGCTGAGGCTTGTTTTGCCCATGGCAGGTGGAGGAGTGCTCTCGGATTATTTGTGGAATGGGCTATTTATACCTCTCTCTTCCTTTTCTTTTTCTTGCTTTCCTTTTTCTCTCACGACGCCTCTGGGAGCATGGCGTGGGACTGCTGGGGTCACTCTGCACACTCCGTATTCCCTGATGAGTGCTGTGGTGCTGGACGCATTTGTGTTCCGCAACGCGTGGGAGTGGCAGGGTGGCAGGAGATGCATAATAAGAAAAGGGACACCCACACGTGTTGATATTTTTGTGGATCATGCGTATTTATATATTTGTATATATTGTGCCCACTCCTCTGACATGCTGTGCGACACAACGCCTCACCTTCGATTCCTTTTTTTTCATCTTTGCTATTTTTTCTCGCACTTTGCGTCATGCAAAGAACGCGGTGCGTGAATCATCTTGCATGGGAAGGTAAACAGGCACACAAAAAGATAAAGTGCACCACAAGAAACAGAAACACCACACTTCATTCACTCATATATATACATATACCAGTGTAATCATTGTTTCTCTGTACTTGTAGCTACATCCAAAACTGTTGATGGTGTGCTGTTTGTCTCCTTATCCTTCCTGGGAAGGTGTGGAGATTGGATTTCGTCACTCCCGCAGGAGGCGTGGTCCTGGAGGTGTGAGATCAGAAGACCTGCCATGTTTCCTGGAGATCCCCCCACCCCCATTGTTATCTGTCATGAGGTTGACTGCAAGCCGAGGCAGAGTTGCTGGATTTAAATCAATAAACCAGAACCTACAGAAGCAATAGAACCAACAGACAATTTATCCGTGGCTGTGTCTGGGTCAACTATCGCTACATTGCAGGGTAGCTGTGAGGCGGGGTCAGGGAGTCCGAGTGGCTCACAAGAAAACCTGGACAGCTGCATGCGAAACTGTAGGTCGGGTATTTTCACTCCTTCAAGACCGAACCTCATTCGATGATCATAGAGGGTGCGGTAGGTAAGAATACGTTCCAGGATTTCCTCGCATATACCGTGACGGAACCGCGTTGATGAAGCTCCCATTTTTGTACTCTTATCGTAAATTATCCCAATGTGAACATTGGGGGTTACTTTCGAGGCAAAAATAGAGCGACAGTCGTTGAGGCCACGATGCCGCACAGGGTTTCCACGCAAACGGAGCAGGCCACTCTTCCTTCCCTGGTGTTGTGTTGTTGGAACCGCTTGTTTCTGGGCACATGGTAAGGGAGCAGCGGGACAGGTTTATCTGGGTGTAGCGCCTTGGTGTGTGACTGCCCACATGACGCGATAGTCTTTTTCGCGGTATGGTTATTGGGTCCTTGTTGAGTCATCCGTAACGCCAAATGTGGGAGTTTTCTTTATTTGCAGCATCTGGTAATGTCGGCATTTGCCCATCGAGTTGGCACTTGGTTGTGTGTTTCTGTATTGGGAGTACCTATAGCGATGGAGGAGGGAAGTACGGCGGCGATGCTCGTGAAAGTGTTTTTTGGACGTTATCTGATTCCATTGTAGTGGGATCCGGAAGGTGCGTGATCGTTGTCTGCTTGCCAAACTCCCCTCGATCATCTGTTCGGAAGCGACATTGATGACAGAATGGTTTCGCAGCCTTCTGGGGGGATTGCTGAGACCTGTTTAGCCATTTGCACGGATTGTGCCGCGGTTACGGGTGGTGGTGCATCTGCATATGGCTTCTAGCGTTTGCCATTTGTTTGTGTGCCACATAGCCAGTGGGGCAGAGTAATGGTCGGTCTGATCTGATGGCGAGGGGTGCGACAATGTGCGGTTGGGAGTTTGTCGTTTGAGAGTGGTGCTCTGTGATGGTGTCGGATTTATGCTTGGAGGGGGGTGTGGTTGTGCTGTCTACACCAGCGGCATGATGGGTCAGTGTCTTTCGTGACGATTCTGTGGACCCAGCCAACGTGCCTAGAGGCGTTTGTGCAGAACTTGGTTGGGGTATGCTTTCTCCCACCCCGGGTGTTGGAGTTGCGAGGTGTGTTTTTAGTTTATTTACTCGCCGTTGTCTCTCTGTTTTTTTCCAATGTGGGGTTCTCAGCATTCTGTTGTTGGACGCGGTATCGATGAATTGTCGTAAGAACGTCCGTAGTCTATGCTGGGACGTTTTGGGGAAAGGCGGGGTGCCATGACTTCTTTCGCAGATTTGTCCGCAAGTTCGTTTTGAGGAACTCTGGTGTGTCCAAATATGAAGTGAAGGGATGGGCGAACCTTCCGTGGTTGTGGGAGGATGATTGCGTCTCATAATCTGCGGAGGACTCCACCCTCGCTCTAGTGGACCCAGTTTCAATGGCAGGTGGGAGTGACAGTGAGTCAGTAAGCACTGCTACTACCAGACGCCTACGATCCTAGAAAAGTAGGAGAGCGGTGTCGTTAGGGCCGGTCTCTATAGGCCAAACATTCTGCACGATGGCTGCACGCCAGAGCGCTCCCGACACTTCTAATGGAGTGTATTGGTTCTTGCTTCTTTAAAAGGAGTGGTGAGCAACCAGTCCCTGAGTTTTGTTGGACTGAGCCTTCTGCTCATGGGGTGTATGAGATGTGAGCTTTGGATTGGGCTCTGGCAAGAGAAGCCGGTTTCTTGTCTTCATACTCGGCATCCGCCTTGAGCCCTCCTGGTGGGGTGGGGGAGGTGTTGAAAAATACTCTCTTGAGATAAGGTAGTGAAGAAGCTGTGTGGGGAATATCGTATCCATCAATGCATTTGTATTTATCACTTACGAGACGGAGGGCATTGTGTATTGTGTGTGAGTCTGGGAATATCGCTCGTGCACGCAGAGCCACATCAGACCCTCTGCTGCACAATTTTAGCTGGTACTCCACGCTTCTCATGAGAACAATCCCTGAGAGAGGTGGGCCGTGCTTCCTCTAACGCATCCGCTCGCGAGGCGCCAATGGGAAATGCTGGCAGTGACGTTTGCTGCATGTGTATTGAACCTTTCTTTGTTTTGGTATGTGGTCGGTGCCGCCTTATTCCACCACGCTCAATTCTACATCCCGCACAGCTGTGGAATGGAAAAACAACTACATGCGTCACAGACCTCCCAAACAGGGCACTACCACCGACCCCTCCGCCGTCAGCAAAAACCTGCAACGAGTCACAGGGACCAATAGCAGACTCTTGACTTTCCTCTTTTTGGGATACCAAACCCTGGCACCACACCAAGATGACCGGCTTCACAAGGGATATTTGTTTATAAATAATGATGTAAACATTTGCTTGGGTAATATACAGTTGATAATCGCACCCGCTTTGACGCGTACTGCTTTCTCAAGGTGTGGTGATCATTACTTGTTTGTTTTTACTCTCTGCTTTCTGTGGCGTTACTCTGCTCTCTGTTCTCTTGTTACTCCGATGATATTCGATCCTATTTCTCTTCTAATCACCAAACCCAATAAAGCAAAGGAGCGACACAAAGAAAAACACTTTTAAATACAAGCAACATAAAAGATGGCGACACCTGCAAAGGGATACGCGGCTCTGTCGGCCAAAGCTCCTCTTGGACCGTACGCTTTCCAGCGGCGCGCCGTGGGGCCCAATGACGTGAGCATCAAAATTGCGTACTGTGGCGTTTGTCACAGCGACATCCACCAAGTACGGGATGAGTGGGCGGCTGGCCTATTTCCCATGGTTCCTGGTCACGAGATTGTTGGGCATGTCACGGCCGTCGGTGCTAACGTAAAGAAATTCAAGGTCGGTGACACAGTTGGTGTGGGCTGCATGGTGGACTCGTGCCGGACGTGTGAGGAGTGCAAGAAGGGTCTTGAGCAGTATTGTCTGGAAGGAAACACCGGGACATACAATTCACGCACCCGCGACGGTAAGGATGTTACTCAGGGCGGATACTCTGACCACATAGTGACCAATGAAGACTTCGTCCTGCGTGTGCCCTCCAATCTTGACCTCGCCGCTGCTGCGCCACTGCTGTGTGCTGGCATCACGACGTACTCGCCGCTGCATCACTGGGGCGTGAAGGCCGGAACAAAGGTTGGTGTTGTTGGGCTCGGTGGTCTTGGCCACATGGCAGTGAAAATCGCAAAGGCGATGGGCGCGGATGTGACGGTGTTTACCACCACGGAAAACAAAAAGGAGTCCGCCAAGAAGCTTGGTGCAGACCACGTTGTCCTCTCCAAGGACCCAAAGCAGATGGAGGCCGTGAAAGGCACACTCAACTACATTCTTGACACTGTTGGGGCACCGCATGATCTGTCGCCGTACATTCTTGCCCTCAAGACAGATGGTGTGCATACTTTGGTGGGTGCACCAGCAGGTAATCACCCTCCGGTGCCACCATTCCTGTTGATCATGGGCCGAAAATCAGTGGCAGGTTCAGTCATCGGTGGAATTGCAGAAACGCAGGAAATGCTTGACTTCTGTGGTAAGCACGGCATCGTGTCAGAAATCGAAAAGATAAACATCGATTATATCAACACTGCATACGAACGGGTGATTAAGAGTGATGTGAAGTACCGTTTTGTTATTGATATGGCATCTCTGAACAAATGAGTGGAAGGGAGAGGGAAGGGAAAAACTCCCCATGCCAAACGAAACAGGGTACCTGAATGAGTAAGCGAACGAGTAAATAATTGGACGAACACTAATTTAGGGAGCAAAGAAGAAAAAGGGTGGTGAGGAAAAAAAAAACATTTTTAGGAATTAATTGGAACTGGCTTTTTTTTTTTATTATCTTTTTTGACGATGTGGCGAGTGCTGTGTTTTTGCAGTTAATATCTATATAATTGTTAACACTAATGTTTGTATGGACTGAACAACAACAACAAGCCCTGTAGAATAGGATGTGCATGAAGAAAAAGAAGGCCATGGTTAAAATGAGGGGAACCTTCTCTGTGATTCTCTTTTTCATTTCCCTCTTTTTTTGCCGTAGAGTGAGGAATCATGTTATCGTGGTACTTGGACACTAGCATGACATGGCATGGTAGAGAGAGAGATGCTGTGCAATGATGATGGACTGCCTGTATGTACAACACCCAATTGCGGCGGAGGCCTGCAGTTTGAAGGGTTGCTGTCGGTGTATTTGTTTTGTTTTGGTGTATTATGATCCTAGCATACGACAACGGATGCACCGTTAAAGGGGTCTACTTCAGGAAGAGCCCCTGAGCCCTCCTCCCTCCCTCATTGCAGCTGTTTGGAGGGATGTTCTGAAGGAGAGGAGGAGGGAAGGAAGGCAAGACTGCTGTTTGTTGTTTTGTTTGTTTGCATGTGTTGTGTCTGCTGTGATGTCGACATTATTGTTGTTTGATGGTGTTGTTTTTGGCACGGCCCTTCTAGCTCAGTCGGTAGAGCGCACGGCTCTTAACCGTGTGGTCGTGGGTTCGAGCCCCACGGAGGGTGTCTTTTTCCAACTCCACCCCACCCCCTCACTCTCTTCAGGTCGGAGTCCATCCACACGCACCCTTGGTTATCCCTCCGTTTTGCTCGACCCCCACCTCCACCCCACACACAACTGTGATGTTTGATGCAGGGTGCTAACCGTAGTACTGTGATAATGTATTTTTTCTTAGTATGTTTTCATGTTGTATTTAATATGCTTTTAATTTTAAAACAGGGTTAATGTTATAGTTATGTGATCATTTTCTTGGTTTAATTTGTCGTTTTTTTTTTGTGTGTGTGTTTGTGTTTGTTTGTTTGTTTTTTTTCTCTTTGAGGGGTTTTTTTTATATATGTGTGCTTTTTTTTTCGTTTGTGTTTGTGAATTGGTAAATTAGGTTTTTTTCTTGTTTTTGTAATATGTACGTTCTTTCAAAGTATTGGTTCCTTCTAACGGCCTTGTGGTTTGCTGGAGCTTTAACGCTTCCTCAGCCGGTGTATGGTGATAGTGTGGTTCCTGGTGGGTATGGCACCGTTGATCCGTTTGCGGAGTTCTTATGGCCACGAGGTTTGTCTACGCCGCTGAGCGCAGTCACGGCTGCTCATGGCATTTACAAATTGGAGGAGGAGGTAGAGGATGAGGAGACGTGTATGAATGGAGGTGTTCCGGTGACTGGGAAAGGTGATGTTTGCCAGTGTGCCGCGACGAACGGTTTTTCCGGTTTGAGTTGCGAGTTGTGTCAACGCGATGGAGTGTGTTCTAAGCGTAGTCGTTATGCTAATGAGTGTAATCATAGTCTCGTAATCCGAGGAACAAATAAACAGTTTGAATGTGCTCTTGACTCCCCTTTTTTTGTTAATCTTATGGGTGGAGGTCGCGATATTGAGGCTCGGGTCATATTTAACTGTTCTACAGGAAATGATGATTCTTTTATCAATGGTGCTAGTGGTGAATGTTCTATGGATTTGTTCCGTATAGAGCCAAATGAAGAATATGTAGATAAATTTTTTCGATGCATTTCATCACCGTGTTCTATGCAAGTCTCAGAAGAATCTAAAAATGAAAATGATAATTACAATTCAAAGTTAAGTAAAGTGTTTAAAGGACTCATGATAACAGGACAGGTAGTGCTTGTCACCCTTTGTGCATTACTAGCTATGCTACGGTGTATCTCATCTAAACTTGGTCGTCATCGAACAGCAAAAATTGTGGTAGGTTTGGGTACTACACTAGTACTTTCCACATTACTATTTATTACTATTATGTTCGTAAGCATGCGTCCAAAGCATTCAAACATGATAGTTTTGTACGAATGTAAACATACGCAATGTTTGTGTGCTAAAGACCCACCAGCGAAGTATGTTCCTTTTTGCTCAAAAACAGTGCTTAATGAATCAATTTTACCAAATATTAAAAATAGTATAAAGTATGTGTGTAATCTGCAAACAAAAAAATGTCAATTGACACTGGCTGACCTCGCTCTTGTTTTTGATCTTAACTGTACTGCCAGTGAGTGTGTAGATACGAAAAAATATCCAGCAACATCAACAGTTGAAGAACCAGATACTACGCAAGCCCAGCGTAATCTCTTGGTGATTCTTATTATCGCAATAACTCTGCTGATTGTATCAATTGCAGCACACGCTTATTGGCTTTCCTCAAGATCCAAGAGAAAGGCTATTGAATTTGTTCGTATGTTTGGACTCTCAGAATCTGTACCACACTCTGGAAGTCTTCGAGAAATAGATGATGAAGAAAAATTAAAAGAAAAAGATGAAGAAAAGGAAGAGAATGAGGAAAGAGAACAAAACAACAACAACAACAACAACAACAACAAACGAGAGAGAAATAATAATAATGATGATGACACCAATAATAATGAGGAAAATATAAATCAAGAAGAACCACAACAACCCANGACTGCTGGGGTCACTCTGCACACTCCGTATTCCCTGATGAGTGCTGTGGTGCTGGACGCATTTGTGTTCCGCAACGCGTGGGAGTGGCAGGGTGGCAGGAGATGCATAATAAGAAAAGGGACACCCACACATGTTGATATTTATATATTTATATATATTGTGCCCACTCCTCTGACATGCTGTGCGACACAACGCCTCACCTTCGATTCCTTTTTTTTCCATCTTTGGTCTTTTTTTCTCGCACTTTGCGTCATGCAAAGAACGCGGTGCGTGAATCATTTTGCATGGGAAGGTAAACAGGCACACAAAAAGATAAAGTGCACCACAAGAAACAGAAACACCACAGTTCATTCACTCGTATATATAACTAACGTAATGCAGCGCTTTTCGCACTGTTCGGCGTCATTAGTAGGCTCAGCGGTAATTGCTAGGGATGTCAGCAGGGTCATTTCGACGCCCTCGCGTGGGAAATTTGTTCGTCAGCCAAGCCCGCAGTGGGACCCTCTGCACGAAGACATCAACGCGCACGTAAAGAAACGTATTCCTGGTGAGACACGTGTTGACCGGGTACGCCGCTTCGCGCGTGAGTGGCGTAACGTGGAGCTGGAGTTGGGTGTGTACAAGGACTCCCGTGGGCGAGAGATTAAGTACCGCAAGACTTTTGTGTACCACTACACGTACCCCAACGCGTTTGATGAGTTCTGGTGGCCGTGTAAGTGAGGGACAAGAATTATTGAAGGGGTAGGAGGGGAAGGAAGATTTAATGAATTAGGAATGTTTGAGGGAAAGAGGGATGTCGGGATGATAGTGGGGTTGGGTTGATATTATGATGGGTAGCAGAACAAAAAAAATACGGTAAAGGTATTTAAAAAATTAGTGAACTGTTTTTCTCCTTATTTCTTTGTTGATGCTGTGTCCAGCTGTAATGTGCTTCCAAGTGGGTAAATGTCCTCGTACAGAAGCTGTCTAGTGCTAGTAATTGTAACAGTGGAATTTTCGGTGGCTTTGGCACTCGTGATGCTGCCGTTAGGAGTGCGTAGAGTATTGCGTTTTGTTTTCTTATTTTTTTTCTCGTTTCTTGTGCTGCTATCAAATCAAATATATTTTTTTCTTTGATGATAGACTTGTGACACTCGGCTGGATGTGTTCCTTTCTTTTCTGGTATGCTTGTGTGTTGTATGTATGTGTATCCAAACGCTATGCGTGGGTGTACCGTCTCCTCTCTTTGCGTTTCTTCTCCTCTGTATTTTTCTTCGTTTACCTTGTGGGTACAACAGAAAGAATAGCCTCTCTATTTTATACAAATTTGCTTCTCTCTTCCTCTCTTTTTCTCGGCATGTCTGTCTAACTCCCAATTGTATTTTTTTCATTCGTTTTGACTGTGTGGTGAGAGTGCAAGAAAAGAAAAAAATAGTAGTAGAGTGTGGCAAGTCATTATGCCGGACGGCGACAGCTTGGTGGCGTCATTGGCGCCGCCGGCAGTGAATGTTAATATACCTCTTCCATCTGTTGATGCTGCTGCAACTGGGGTTAGCGACGCAAGGAGCGACGATGTCTCTTGCGAGCACCTTCGCCTCATTGCCCGCTGCATGAGCCGTACGCTGCTGCGGCATCCTCAACTCCCGTCCTTTCACAACGACCCGCGTGCAATGTACACCGCGCTGCATGACTTCTTCACGCAGTGGTCTGCACGCCAGCAACGCGCGGCGGCACTCGCACTGTCAACGGCACAAGTGATGAGTCTTCTGCAGTACGGTGAGTCTGCCATACGTCGTGCGGCTGTGGCGGGATCCACACTCGCGCGGGCACAAACAGCGGCGGAACTCGTCGCCGCCTCTCCCCTCATCGCCGTGGAGGCCTTAACGCGTGAGTTGCAGTGTCTACCGGTCCGCGTGGTGCTGACACCCGTGGCGGAGGTGTTGGAACTCGCCCGTTTTCTGGATGATGCACAGCAGCTTCGAACACCATTTGGTGCTGTGAACCTTGTGCATATCGTGGCGATTGGGGCGTCGCTATCGCCAGCGCCAGACATGAAGACGCTTTTGCTGCGCGTTGCTGCAGGACTTGAGCATCACCTGCTGTGTGCCGCCATCTTCCACGAGTGGTCACTAATTGACAAAATAAACTCCGAGGGCTTGCGTACACTATCTCAAGCCCTACAGCAGGCACCGTGTGATGGTCAAACTGTAGATGTCGTGGCGTCTTTGCTTGCGACCAGCTCGATAGAAGGTCTCGGCAGTGGTCCTGCTGATCCAGCAGCGGTAACAGCAGTAGCACCAGGCAGTGGCGTGGAAAGGAGTTCACGGCGCTCCGGCTCCTCCTGGTACCCTGACGTGTTGCAGGAGAGGTGTGGAACTGTGTCTCCTGCAGGGATGTGTGATGGTGGAAGCATGAGCAGTAGCAAGAGGAGTGAGTCTCCAGTCAGTGTGTTGGAGTTGGTAGAGGGAAGTGGCGACGAAGCGTCCGGTACTGTGGATTTGGAGTTTTGGCGTCGGTTATGTAGTTGAGAAAAGGATAAAATAAAGGACGAGTGAAGTTGAGTGTCTTGTATTCCCTCTCTCCCTCACACACGCACATATATATGTACACTTACACACATGCCCTCTCCTCCCAAGCGGCTGGGCCTGCCTGTCGCCCAATTATACTGTGTTAATTAAGTGTATACTCTCTCTCTCTCTCTGTGTGTATGTGTTTTCATGTCTCTTACTCCCTCTGTCTCTCTCTCTCTCTCTCTATCCTTCCATCCTTCCTCTTTGTTTGGCTTCGCCCCTGTACGTATGCGGCAGCTGTATTGATCTCACTTGGGAGCGGTTGTGGGACTCTCTTTCTCTCTCCTGTAGTGTGAAAAATGAAGGAAAACATCTTGCGGGTCCGTCGACGGTGTCTTTTCCTCTTAGATGATACGGTTATGGCCGCAGCACTGCAGCGCCCCGAATTGGCCAGGGAGGCGCTCACCATTCTTTGCTATCTGCGGCAATTGAAAAGCACCACGGCTGATACTGCTGTACCTACTGAACTATTTCTCGTCATGGACCGTTGGGCGCAGCAGCAGCAGTTTGCCGATTGGCAAGAGTGCGTGGAATGGTTGTTCTTTGTGTTGGAGATGTCCGCACAGGGGCAGATGACGGGAAAAGGCACCCAATCAGGTGAACAAGGGAATAAAACCATAGGTGATACTGTTGAAAATATATGCAGAGATGTACTGGAGCGGCTGGCTCTTCTTTTTGCAGAGGAGGCCCGCGCCTACAATGCTGCAGCGCATTCCTTTGCCGAAAACTACTGGGGAAGGGCACTGAAGCTTCAGCAACAGGAGGGATTGCTCGGTAACGGCGATAACGCCACGGTGAATGTGGCTCAACATCGTGTGACATGGAGTGTCGCAGCGGAGTTGCCACCGCTCGTGGAACAGGTCTTCCTTTCTCCTTGAGCTCTATCCCGTGCCTAAGAGACAAGTTTGTCTCAGTGATTTACCCCCTCTCTACTTGTTTCTCGTTCTTGCTGTTTCTATACACATTATCTGCTTTCGTTTTCGAGATGTGTCTCCCTCTCTTCGGATATTTGTGTTATTTTTTCTTTTTTTCCCCTTGGTTCCGTCAACAATATTCTTATCACATACAGACACATATATTTACAAACAATTTATACGTGTTATTGCTGTTTTTCCCTTGGGGGAACTATAACCAAAGGGGAAAAAATAAAAGGTTAAAACATAATGGAAGGAGATTGTGGTGTGTTGGAATTATCTTCTGAATGCCTTGCTACACTGATCACGCATCCTGGTGAAGGTACTGTAAGTGAGGTCCTCTGTGCGTGGTTTCCCAGCGAGTCATCTTTGCTTGATGATCTCAGAAAGGTGCAAAATCTCATTGCTTCGGAGCAGCTGCAGTCCCTTCTCCGCCACTCAGCCCCCCATGCATCGGAACTGCGGAACCGCGATGGCCTTCCCATGGCCTCATTGGTAGGTGAAAAGACCACGAAGGCGTTGGCATCAGAGTATGCGTATATTTTCTGCCCAACTGGGGATACTGCTAAACTAACCAACGTGACGCGTGTACTCATTTCATCAGAATTTTTTGACCCTGCGTTGATGCACTATCTGGGCCCTGCCCTGTCGCACCGCAAGCCATTTATGTCGTTCTTGGCACTTGTGGTGTGGGCAGGTGGAATTCGCTTGGCAAGTTCCATCCTTCTTCCTCTGTTTAAATTCGCACTGGAGGGAGGGAAGTATGCGATAGACATGCCTGCTGTTCTGTGTTCACTTCGGCCTGGAATGGAGTTCTCTAAGCTCGGTCCTGATGAGCTAATTTCTCTGATTTTGGGGGAACTCGAAAAACGTCATGTGTATGTGAAGAAGAATCTTGATGGGACCAACGGTGCTGACAAAACGGAGCGATACACTATCTCTGTTCACTACGGAGACAAACAGGAGCTGTGCAAAGAAGGAGTGAGCCTAAGGGACTACTACAGAATTGTGGTAGAAGAGGGCAAAAAACTACAAAATGATATTCACCGAGTAAGGAGTATGAAGGGGGAATCGTATTCTCAGCCCAACTGGAAGATGTGGATGCATGATATCCGGGCGATACTGCGATTTCGAGCCCCGTACAAGGATTTATTTGAATGTGGGTTTCTCGATAAGGTGACGAGTTGTAACTGCTGGGTACCACTACGTGAAATCCGTTGCCTGCTGTCCCGGAATCGGAAGGCCACATATGGAGAACCACCATCTGAAGAGGAACTGCAGGAACTCCTGGAGCAACATGATCACTTTCAGCGGTTTCAGGTTGGGGTTTGTGAAGTGGTGGATAGTCCGTTTTCGGGACAGTTGTGCGCCCGTGCCCTCTATGCCCATTCTGTTACGGAGCCTTTGTATGAACGGACCTTTTCAGCATTTGAAGAGGTGGAGAAGACAGACGCATGCCCTGTTCATGCCTGGTTTCCCGTTGCAAACCAGAAAGAGATTCAAAAGATAGTTAGGGATGAATCATACATGTTGTACCAAACAGCTTTTTTCTCGGTGTTCTCATCTGCATCACTTTCTGAATTTGACAAGTACCGAAGACGAACCCCTTTGGACGAGCAGTACGATGAGAAGTTGAGTGGGACAAGCCCTGTCTTCTTCCTGGAGTTTTGTCTCCATGCGGCAGTGCGAAGTGAACAGATGAAGGTGTTGGAGGTTCCGCTTCGTGGTGGCTGTGGAGCTCAGTGGAAGGTATTTCCACGAAGACATGGTAACCCTGAGGATGGCACCCCCTCCGTGGACGCGTACTACTTTACGGGTCGTGTGGCAACATTGGAATGCCCAAGTGTGGGGGAGGATTCTCACGCATTTTCTCAAGAAGATAAATTTGATCCCAAAATATCATTATTTTTGCCACTGGCGCATCTAGAACCGAGAAAATTTACACCTGAGGAACGGCAACGGATCTTCCGAAACGACCGTGACGCAGGAAATGATGATAAGGTCGACACCTCGTGGGGCGTGGAATCATCTTTCGAATCGGTTACAGTGGATGTTAAGCAGATCAGGCTGAACATGGAGGCTGCGGAGAGGCAGGTATTGGACTTGGTTGAGGACCCGTCTGCTTGGTCCACATTGGTCTCCTTTCCAAAGAAAAACGACAGTGGTATTGGTTATTACAATCGCCAAAATGATATCAAAGCATTCAAAAAGTGGATTGTTTCTCTTGGTCTCTTGTTAGAGCGGTACCGCGGTACCGCAGGCACAGGTGACAATTTGGATCATACGGACTGTGTTGGAGAAGAGATAGAAGTGTACGAAATACGAAAGCGTTGTAAATGGACCTTCGAAGAGGTTCAGTCCATTGCCGAGGAGTTGAAGCTAACAGATGTAGTAGAACTGAGGCTTCTTCAGCAGGCGTTAACGCGTGAATGTGAGTGTGAGAACACGGCACTGAGCTACGAGATTTTGGAATTTATTGGGGACGCCATGTTGGATTTTCTGGTGTCATTTGACAGTTTTCTCTTGGGAAAGCCGTGGAACAATCAAGTTTGTACGCAGGTGTGCTGCAATGAGGTGCTTGCCCGTCTCCTGCCTCACCGGGTGAGTGCCAAATTGGGGAATTGCTATAAGGACTTGCCATACAAGGTGAAAGCGGACATGGTGGAAGCAATTGTGGGTGCCGTGTACCGGAGCAAGAAGGGTCTTGATGCGGTGCGAGGGTTACTTCGCTGCCTTTTTGCAAACCTTTTAACAAATATTGCCAATACACCCGATGTTGAGTGTGAGCGCGACCCGATAAGGATTGCGATGGGTGCTTGCCCGTACCTTGATGCCAGGAGTGAGACTCTGGAGCAATTATACAGGTTCAACTGTCTATCCCTGATAGATGAAGATATCGCCGTGGAGTATGCGTGTTGTGTTCCTCAGTTTGATTGTGGCAAACAGAGTCACTCTGCATTAACGCCGTTTAGCCGAATTCAAGACAAGCCATTCGCAACGCATTTTACGACGGGAGTGGCATACTCGTACCGACATATAACGTCCATTGATGCCCCGGCTTTGTTCAATCGAATTCTCTCTACATTTGGCAGAAAGTCCATTGCCTTTGTGAATGAAATTATCACAGAGGATACCCATTTGGTGATTGACTTTGATGGCAGAGATGTCTTCCAATTGGGTATTTTAAATCTTATCTATAACTGGTTTAAGGATCGGTATCGTTCCAAATCGTCGTTGCTTCTTTTGAACTGCTCAGGTAAATCAGTTGTGACGGGAAAAATAAAAAAATCATATCACATTCATTTCCCGCAGGCGGTAATACGTTTGTCCGACCTACAAGATCGCATGAAAGACATGAGAAGATACATTTTGCAGCACTTGAACCACAACACCCTTATTGGCGATATTGTGGGTTTTACATATGGTAATGCTGAGACAACAAGGAACACTATTATTGGGCAAGTTGTTTTTACCACTGATTACGTAGCCCAAGAACTCAATATAATGGGTGGCAGTGCAGCAAAACGGATATGGGAGTTTATGGATGCACGCAGTTTGATGAAGATGGCCGCGACGTGCAAACTGCTTCGGGAATCCGTATTTTCATATCTCGCCTACATTTCCAAGGATCTGGGTACACTGGCAAGTGTCTTCGAAGTTTCCCGCGAATTTATCATCACTTCTGAAGATAACAGTAATGATCCCTATCTCGTTGTGCGTGCACTTTGGCATTCAGAAGACACACCGCACGGTCCTAACAAACTCTTCCTGCTCCCAAAAGAGAGTGTATCAATAATCAAGGAGGATTCCGGAGAAATAAAGGACGCCGGGATGCGTAAGGTTGGAGATAAGGTGTTAACAGTAAAGGAATTCTACAATGACTGCGTAACCACGCAACGGCAAAATTCTCTCTTTACATATGCATTTTGGAAGCGTGTCATTGACGATGCACTTGCAGAGAGTAAGAAGTTGCGGATGTACCTCAATGACAAGTATGATATGAAGTACGGACAAGAGTACCGCCCTCTCTTTCTTGACACAGTTATCCGTCCTGGCGGTGAGGCGTGCCAGGTGATGCGCAACACCACTGTGCAATGCTTTAATGTGGCCCCAGGGGAGGAAAGTCAAGGAGATCATATAACCAACGATGGCAAATGCGAGATTGCGCACGCATCGATGTTACGCCTCCTGGCACTTCGGTGCCCTGAGTACCGCGACGTCCATGGGTTGTTGCGGAGCGCCTGGACCGACAGGAATAATGCGAACGAGACACTCTGCGGCCTCGGCGGTTTGACTGGGCGCGATGACCGGCTGCCCTCTTTTGCGGCATACCCGTCCCGAGTGGCTGCGCCCTGCGACAACTGGGAACTGTGGCGGGGCGGGGTGGCTGAGCTGGACACCGGCGCCGGCAAGACGGGTGCGCTGGTCCCGCTGTATTGGACCCACAGTCCCCCCCGCGCCCACGTTGGCGGGGCGGTCGTCCTCAGTGCCGGTGGGTCCCCCTCCCTGCTGGACGCGCTGAACCCAGCAACCGGCGGCACTGGCATGACCGCGATGGCACGGCTCTTCACACCAAGTGTCACGGTCGCCAACGACGAAGTACAGGCAGCGTGGCTCACCAGCTACGCAGAGAATGTGCTTCCACTGTTTCTCGTCTTGCGCAAGAGTCGTCGTGGCAGAGCTGATGGCCGGGCGTAGCTTGGAGCCCTCGCTACAACCCAGTTGCCAAACCAATGATGCCGATGCCAGGGGAAAAGAATAAATGAAAAGAGTTGGCATGTGAAGGGCGTCTGCACCTACCCAGTGATAATATCTCCTTGTACTGCTAACTTCTACATATTTATAATATATATTTATATATATATGTATATGTATACGCGTGTATACGAAGATCGTATAGTGGAGCTCAGGGACCAAAGATGGATCATTAGTATCAGATAATTACTGTTTTTTTTTTTTTTTCTGCTATTGGGCATGCAAGAAACTCACAGTAAATATCTGATACTATTGATCCATCTTTGGTCCCTGAGCTCCACTATACGATCTTCGTATAAACGCTTCTATACAAATATATATAAATATATATTATAAATATTGTTGTATACATTTGCTTGGGTAATATACAGTTGATAATCGCACCCGCTTTGACGCGTGCTGCTTTCTCAAGGTGTGGTGACCATTACTTGTTTGTTTTTACTCTCTGCTTTCTGGAGCGTTACTCTGCTCTGTGTTCTCTTGTTACTCCGATGATATTCGATCCTATTTCTCTTGAAATCACCGAACCCAATAAAGCAAAAGATCAACACAAAGAAAAACACTT
>NW_021639855.1:437596-469804 GCF_002087225.1 Trypanosoma theileri | reverse complement strand
GCATCGTGTCAGAAATCGAAAAGATAAACATCGATTATGTTAACACTGCATACGAACGGGTGATTAAGAGTGATGTGAAGTACCGTTTTGTTATTGATATGGCATCTCTGAACAAATGAGTGGAAGGGAAAGGGAAGGGAAAAACTCCCCATGCCAAACGAAACAGGGTACCTGAATGAGTAAGCGAACGAGGAAAATGATTGGACGAACACTAATTCAGGGAGCAAAGGAATAAAAGGGGTAGTGAAGGGGGAAAAAAGCATTTTTAGGTATTAATTTGAACGTTTTTTATCTTTTTTTTTGCGGTTGATGGGAAAAATGATCATGTCTTGTATTTATAATGCAAAAAAATTGTTACTGGGAATATGTGTTTCGCACATTTATTTTTATATTTACAGCCTACGAACGGTAGGTTTTTGAAGGTCCACCCAACCTAACCTAACCCACACCGTTTCGAGTGGGTGGCAGGTTAAAGGGTCTCTCAGCACTTCAGTATTGTTGGTTCTGTTACTTATTTGGTGAAGACGCATCGGGAGAAGGAATCGTGATGTATGTGTGAAAACGTGGAATGTGGGGTTTGGTATAATATGTTCAAAATATTGTTTCTCCTTTCTGTTTCTTTCTTCTATTTATAGGGTGAAAGTAAGGTTTAGAATATTCTGGTTGATATGGCAGATTCTGTGTTTTTGTGGCTGACATGTATATAATTGTTGGCACTGATGTTTGTATGGACTGAACAACAACAACAAGCCCTGTAGAATGGGATGTGCATGAAGAAAAAGAAGGCCATGGTTAAAATAGGGGGAACCTTCTCTGTGATTCTTTTTTTCATTTCCCTCTTTTCTTGCCGTAGAGTGGGGAATCATGTTATCGTGGTTCTTGGACACTAGCATGACATGGCATGGTAGAGAGAGAGATGCTGTGTAATGATGATGGACTGCCTGTATGTACAACACCCAATTGCGGCGGAGGCCTGCAGTTTGAATTGTTGCTGTCGGTGTATTTGTTTTGGTGTATTATGATCCTAGCATACGACAACGGATGCACCGTTAAAGGGGTCTACTTCAGGAAGAACCCCTGAGCCCTCCTCCCTCCCTCATTGCAGCTGTTTGGAGGGATGTTCTGAAGGAGAGGAGGAGGGAAGGAAGGCAAGACTGCTGTTTGTTGTTTTGTTTGTTTGCATGTGTTGTGTCTGCTGTGATGTCGACATTATTGTTGTGTGATGGTGTTGTTTTTGGCACGGCCCTTCTAGCTCAGTCGGTAGAGCGCACGGCTCTTAACCGTGTGGTCGTGGGTTCGAGCCCCACGGAGGGTGTCTTTTTCCCACTCCACCCCACCCCCTCACTCTCTTCAGGTCGGAGTCCATCCACACGCACCCTTGGTTATCCCTCCGTTTTGCTCGACCCCCACCTCCACCCCACACACAACTGTGATGTTTGATGCAGGGTGCTAACTGTAGTACTGTGATAATGTATTTTTTCTTAGTATGTTTTCATGTTGTATTTAATATGCTTTTAATTTTAAAACAGGGTTAATGTTATAGTTATGTGATCATTTTCTTGGTTTAATTTGTCGTTTTTTTTTTGTGTGTGTGTTTGTGTTTGTTTGTTTGTTTTTTTTCTCTTTGAGGGGTTTTTTTTATATATGTGTGCTTTTTTTTTCGTTTGTGTTTGTGAATTGGTAAATTAGGTTTTTTTCTTGTTTTTGTAATATGTACGTTCTTTCAAAGTATTGGTTCCTTCTAACGGCCTTGTGGTTTGCTGGAGCTTTAACGCTTCCTCAGCCGGTGTATGGTGATAGTGTGGTTCCTGGTGGGTATGGCACCGTTGATCCGTTTGCGGAGTTCTTATGGCCACGAGGTTTGTCTACGCCGCTGAGCGCAGTCACGGCTGCTCATGGCATTTACAAATTGGAGGAGGAGGTAGAGGATGAGGAGACGTGTATGAATGGAGGTGTTCCGGTGACTGGGAAAGGTGATGTTTGCCAGTGTGCCGCGACGAACGGTTTTTCCGGTTTGAGTTGCGAGTTGTGTCAACGCGATGGAGTGTGTTCTAAGCGTAGTCGTTATGCTAATGAGTGTAATCATAGTCTCGTAATCCGAGGAACAAATAAACAGTTTGAATGTGCTCTTGACTCCCCTTTTTTTGTTAATCTTATGGGTGGAGGTCGCGATATTGAGGCTCGGGTCATATTTAACTGTTCTACAGGAAATGATGATTCTTTTATCAATGGTGCTAGTGGTGAATGTTCTATGGATTTGTTCCGTATAGAGCCAAATGAAGAATATGTAGATAAATTTTTTCGATGCATTTCATCACCGTGTTCTATGCAAGTCTCAGAAGAATCTAAAAATGAAAATGATAATTACAATTCAAAGTTAAGTAAAGTGTTTAAAGGACTCATGATAACAGGACAGGTAGTGCTTGTCACCCTTTGTGCATTACTAGCTATGCTACGGTGTATCTCATCTAAACTTGGTCGTCATCGAACAGCAAAAATTGTGGTAGGTTTGGGTACTACACTAGTACTTTCCACATTACTATTTATTACTATTATGTTCGTAAGCATGCGTCCAAAGCATTCAAACATGATAGTTTTGTACGAATGTAAACATACGCAATGTTTGTGTGCTAAAGACCCACCAGCGAAGTATGTTCCTTTTTGCTCAAAAACAGTGCTTAATGAATCAATTTTACCAAATATTAAAAATAGTATAAAGTATGTGTGTAATCTGCAAACAAAAAAATGTCAATTGACACTGGCTGACCTCGCTCTTGTTTTTGATCTTAACTGTACTGCCAGTGAGTGTGTAGATACGAAAAAATATCCAGCAACATCAACAGTTGAAGAACCAGATACTACGCAAGCCCAGCGTAATCTCTTGGTGATTCTTATTATCGCAATAACTCTGCTGATTGTATCAATTGCAGCACACGCTTATTGGCTTTCCTCAAGATCCAAGAGAAAGGCTATTGAATTTGTTCGTATGTTTGGACTCTCAGAATCTGTACCACACTCTGGAAGTCTTCGAGAAATAGATGATGAAGAAAAATTAAAAGAAAAAGATGAAGAAAAGGAAGAGAATGAGGAAAGAGAACAAAACAACAACAACAACAACAACAACAAACGAGAGAGAAATAATAATAATGATGATGACACCAATAATAATGAGGAAAATATAAATCAAGAAGAACCACAACAACCCATGAGAATGGATAGTAAAGAAGAAGAAGAAAATGTGACACACCGTGATGATGAAAATGTTGGGTTTGCCTTGAGAAGTCAATCACATACCACAAGCGATGCGAGACGTGTGATTACTACTATGGCAAATGAAGCTGATCAAATTGAATTCGTTCGTAAACTTGCAAAGTCACCTTTTGAACTCAAATTAACAGATTTAGAATATGCTTTAACAGGATCACGCTTCGCTATTGATGAGGAATCAAGGACACGATTTATTCTACAGCAGGTAAATTTTACAGTACATTCAGGTGAAGTGTTAGCTATTCTTGGTCCATCTGGAGCAGGAAAGACAACACTTCTGGATCTTCTCTCAGCACGCAGTAAACAAGGAAGAGTATTAGGATCCATGAGCCTTAACGGTACACCAGTTTCCACTAATTCTGTTGCTTCACTTAAGTTGTACCGAAATATTATTGGATATGTTTCACAAGAGGATACATTATTGCCTGCTTTAACAGTATATCAAACAATTGAATACGCAGCACGTTTGAAACTTCCTCAAGCTTTTTCTAATTCCACTATAAAGGGTATTGTTCGTCGTATGATTGAAGCATTGAAACTCCAACGTTGTGAACATACATTAATTGGTGATGGTAGTGGTCTACGTGGGGTAAGTGGAGGTGAAAAACGACGAGTTTCTATTGCAGTAGAGTTGCTTGCTAATCCACGTATTCTTTTCCTTGATGAGCCAACTAGTGGATTAGATGCTATAAGTGCTAAACGTGTCATTGAAGCTGTAGTTGAACTTGCAAAAGAATCACCTATGCGGGCGTATGCTCCACATTATTTTGCTTTTAAACCAATTGTTATCTTTAGTATTCATCAACCCTCACAAGAGATATTTAATCTCTTTGACAAATTACTTTTACTTTCACGTGGTGTAAGTGTTTACTGTGGTCCTGCGAATACTGCTGCAGAAACCCTTGAAAGTCGTGTTGTACGTGTTTTAGGTAATACAAGGTCAATTCCTCGCAGTATGGATCATCCAAATCATGCAGAGTATCTTATGAAGTTAGAGGAAATTCTTGATGATACGGCGCGAATGGAATTACAAGCAGAAGATGTTACACAAGTTGCCATCATACATGAAAATGCAGAATCTTTACAACAACAACAACAACAACCACGGGAAAATTATAATCGTCAGTATTTTACAGAAAATGAATCACTAGTGGCTGGTGAAGATATTCTCCGTACAGCTGCTGCTTTTCGTGTTTATTACGCAAATGTATATCAACAATTTATGTTGTTAACATCACGGGCTGCCAGTTGTTTGGTTTCTTCTTTTCATTTAGTTGTCTGTCATGCGGCTGTTACGGCCTTTGTTGGGGTTCTCATGATGTTTCTCTATCGTGAACAAAATCTTGATCTTCCTGGAGCTCTTAACCGTGCTGGATCCATTACCTTTCTTCTACTGGTGGTCTCATTTGTATCCCTTAGTTCTCTGGAACAACTTATTGCAGAACGTAAACTATTCGTTGTGGAACGAGAAAATGGTTTCTATCGCACCTTACCTTATCTTCTTTCAAAGATTCTGGTGGATATTGTTCCACTTCGTATTGTGCCAGCGATGGTTCTTGCATCTCTTATTTATTTCCCAATGGGACTTCGAGTGGATGATGGGGTGCATTTCTTCTGGTTCATCGTCGTTGTCATTCTCTTCTCTGTCTGTATTACCTTGGTAGTGCTTTGTATTGGAATTCTCACCGGCTCCTTTGGGGCAGCGGCACTTCTCAGTAGTGTTGTGATTTTGTGGAATTTTGTTTTTGGAGGTTTTCTCGTGCAGTCGGAAACGGTGCCAAAAGCCTTACATCCATTTCAGGCTATATCGCCATTCTTTCTAACCTTTGAGGCGTTATTGGTAAATGAATTGGATGGACAGGCTTGTACCTTCGCCCCAACAGATGAAACAGGGAAACCAGCGGCAAACAGTATTCCCATTATGTGTGTGCAATACTTATCTAATATTGGATTGAAGCCCGCGCGGTTTAATGGAGATGTGGCTCAACTCGCTTTGCTTATTTTATTATTGTTTGCGTTAGCTTGGGTACTGCTTGCAAAGTTTACCACTATTGTGCGATAGGCTTTCACTCTTTTTTTTTTTTTTCTCTTTCTTTTCACTGTCATCTCTCTCACTCTCTGCGTATATATATATATATATATATATATATATATTGATGAGTGTGAAGAAGAATGAGAATAGAAGCGAAAAGATGTATAACTATGAAATAGAAATTCTGGCTGCAAGCAAACAAGGAAGAAAGGGAATCAGTAGTGCATGTGTGCATGAGTGTAAGTATTTAAGCGTTTGTAGAAATAGTGAGTGTGAAATAGAGTGATAGTTTAACTTTATGTATGAGTTCTAGTGCAAAGAAGAAAAAAAAAAGGGGGAGGGGTGTGGTATTTAGAGTGATGTTACATGATTCTGCAAATTATTTTGAATGGGTTTGGACCAACTGAAATCGCGAAGTACGTGAAAAAAACAAAATAAAGAAAGAAAGAAAGAAAAAAAAAATAAGTAAAAAAAAATGAAATAAAGGGATGTGAAATACGTAAAAAAGAAAGTGATAGAGAGATTGTTTGTGAGTGTGTGTGTGAGCAACAACCAAATGTGTCTTGTGAATACATGTGTTTGATTATGTTTCTTTTTTTTTGCTTTTCTTTTGGCTTTTTTTTTGCCATTGGGACACCTGTTGGTGTAACTTTTCTTTGGACACCAATCATGTGTTTATCTTTATCAATGTACATACACACACACACACACAAAGAAAGAAAAAAAAAAAGAAACCATAAAAAGATATATATATATATATATATATATATTTATTTATTTATTTATTTATTTATTTTTCTGTGTGTGTGTGTGTGTTGATGTCCAAATAGTCATTGTTCTCAGGTGTTTCCTTTTTCACTTTTTTTCTTTTTATTTATTTATAATTCTTATTTACCCCGTTAACGCTCCAGTAAACTAAAACAAGAGAAAAAGGTCTGAGATGGAACCAGACATTTTTTTTTTCTTCTTATTTATTCACTCTTCGCCTTGTTCTTCTCATTATTTCTCCTAGGTTGTATCTTCTTGCACATATATATATACACACATATATACACATATATACATATATATACTGCAAGAGAAAGGAATAGAGAGAGAGATAGAGAAAAAGAGAGGATGCCAGATCACCGCTTCTCTGTACCCAAGTCTAATGAATACCAGTGGCGTAATTTATATCTGAAAGAACACGGGATCTGCACATACGCCCCACCAATGCCACGCAATCCAGAGACCATAACTACTCGCCTCACCACCACCACCACCCATCAACGACAGTTACATACACATACAGACACACAAGGAGGAGGTACAGTAACAACAACAACAACTAATAATAATAATAATAATAATAATAATGAGAATACGGCGGCTGCTGCGGCTGCGGCTTCGGTTACATCATCTCATGGTGTTGTTGGAGCTCATGATGTTGTGGAGGATGAAAATGCATTTGACATGACAGCGCGTAGAAACTCCATGTTGCGCAGAGCGAGTTTAAATGGAAATCGCATGGCCTCCCGCCGTGTTTCCCTTGATGTCCGGCGACGCTCCTCTGGCTTTGAATACCTCGAGACCCTCACAGACCAACAACTCTTCTCGGAGAATATGTTCTCCTTCCTCAGTCGCCGCAACAGTACAATGCTCTCACCCGTAAAGACAGCCGCCCCGCAGGAATCACACGAGACGCGAACGCCATTTCCCGCCGCCCGCCGTTCCTCTTCACAGTGGGGGAACAGTACTGTACTGTTGAGCAGCGTGACGGAGAGAACCACCGCCGTTCCTGTTCCCACGGTGGAGACAACAGATGAATTGCAGCGACTGCAGCGAGAGACATGGCAGTTGTTAATGGATAATCGCATTATGTTGTGGTTTGAACGGGAGGCGAGAGAACGTGGCCGGATTGCGGCAAGTGTGCAGAGGCGTTTACTTGAAGTTGTGACCAACACAGCAGAGACACAGAGATCGGCAAAACCACGGAAAGTGTTTACGGAAATTAGATCAAAATCATTCCGCGCAGAGACGGTGGAGTTTGCAGGGACAACCACCACAATAACAAATAATGCTAATGCTAATGCTACAACTACAACTACAACAACAACAACGACAACAACGACAACAACACATAATGTGCCACCAATAGGAACAGGAACGAAGGAGGATGAGAAACTTATGGAGACATTACAACAATTCGCACCCTTTTTTGCAGTGATTGCCCCACCGGATGCTCTTCAGCGTTTGGCAGGTGTTGGTGTTGTGGCTAGAGAAAGAGGACGACGTGGTGGTCCACCAGAGTTAATTGGACTTCCACTGTTTAGTCAATATGCCACATGGCGAGAAACGTATGAAAACCGAAAGGCGTGGAAATTAGCTCCTTTTAGTTTTTTCCTTATTCATGATTCTAGTTTTAATCATGCACATATTTCCGCATTATATGTACTTCTAGATCTCATAAGAAATACTGCCCATACACACTCTCTTGATTGTGCGGTAAGTGATCGTCAACGACAAATGGCAGCGGATCTTCGACAAAGACGCTCTCGTGTTGCGAGAGAAGAAGTAACAGAAACTGTACAATGTCCACTAACGGCTATTCAACAACTCACAGAAGATTTACTTCTCGCATATGAACAGAGTACCTCCCGCACAACACTCTCCATGGCTGTTTCTGTACTGGATTTCCTTACCGATGTGGTGCTGGATCCGGATACCGCCTCCTGTTTCTTAAGCCCTGCGGCATTACAGCGTCAGTGTGGATATGATCTTAGTGATCCCGACGGTTGTGGTAACACCTCTTCTGCTCAACCAAAGAAGAATGAAGTTGCTGAAGAACGTAGTAGTAGTAACAACACCAACACTAATACGACTAGTACACGTACGAATCCTACTACTTCTGGTACTACTACTAACAATAATAATAACAATGGTAGTGACAAAGGTAGTGTTGTTGGTGGTGGTATTGATGACTCTGATAGTTTAAAACAAGAACAGCAGGATGTGAACAAGATGGGTACACCCATGACAGCTACTGAAGATATAGACCAGTTGGAGTGGAATACATTAAGACAATTAAATGATACCACCTTTGATGAGTTATTCACACTTGCACAGTGGTTTGTAGATGGACCAACCGCCAATAGCTTAATACCTGTGGAACAGAAACCCTCATCTCGTCCATCCTCTCGCTCAAAGAAGAGTATCGTGTTATCAAGCATGTACGCTGGTACCTCTATTGCGGCGGAAAGTAAAAAGAGTATGAGTGGTATCGCCCCATCTGAATTATCAATGACACCAGTTCGGACAACTACATATATAGTGGGACGCACACAAGAGTATGATGCCACCCTTTCACTTGTAGAAGCCATCACACGATACGAATTACAACGTCAACAACTTCTTGAGATACGATTACAGGAACAACGACAACGAACCGCTAATATACCAGTTTCTAAAAAACAACGAAAGAAACGTATTGCGGGACAACGGACATTAATACCAAGTGAATCTACCGTCACGGCTGATCTCCCGTTAGGGGCTACACTTCTTACCACACCACTTGTCTTTATCACAAGTTATATTCGTCTTCATGGTGCTCCTTGGCTTAAGGAACTACTAGGAAGAATGTTTAATATTCTTCGACGTGAAAGTGTTTTATTATATGTGAATGGATTAGAAATGGAACTTCAACCGCATTTCTCTCCGAGAGAGTCCGTTTCTCGAATGAGTGGAAGTTTTGAACGTAGCAGTGATGGCTTAACTGTCTTTGGACGTGAGTTATCTCGTTGGCAACATCTAAGCGATAAGGAATCCGCCTATTTTCAACGTATGGAAAGGTTAGAAGATTTAATTTGTCAAGATATACAATATGTGATGGAAGAATTTTTTAGTGCCTTACATGGTAAGAGATCCATGACACGTCTTCCCCAGGGTATTTCTGTTATCTTAACAAGTTTTTGTACTACCATTCATCTTCATTTACTACGACAACATGTTGTGATTGATGGTGTAAATGATAAACCTGCTATTCGTGTAAGAAAAACAATAAATGCGATGAGACAGAAACGAGTTACAGCAGGAGCAGGAACTGGTGGTTTTGGTCAACATCATCATGATTCAACGGATAGACTTATTCGAAGTATTGAATGTCATCGATTAGCTAAATTTATCCTATTTGATTGTTGGCTTATTCCTGCTTTAAATAATGCTGTTAGTTTTGGATATCTTCCTGCAAGTAGCAGCAATCATCTCCGCTGGAATGTAGATGCTTTGGCACGTTATTTAAAAATTCTCGTAAACTCTGCCTTTGTGCCTCCAGAAAATCGTGATCTTTACGTACATACCACAACCGCACCAGCGGAGTTATCTACACAAATGAATCCAACACCTTATTCAACGGATAAAAAAGGACGTGCGCATGGTGAAAGTGCCATACCACCTCCACGTTGTAATACCGTAAAATTACCACCTCTTATTAATGGTATTTATGATGTTGCTACTGGAACACTTATGCAGCTTTTTCGTGATCCTGGAGGTGAGGCGGAATCTGAAATGCGAGAAAAGTTTGTTTTTGGTGATTCTCCAAGTCCTAGTGATACCGTGCGAAGTAAAGGTGTTGAAACGATTAGTGCCCTCATGGAGACCAATAGAACCTGGTGTGATCTTTCTGGAGCCTTGAGTACTTTAAATGAATGGCTTGGTATAACGGGAGCAGATGTAGATGGAGAAGAAACATATGAAGATGATACAGATGTAACACCAACTCGAATATTAAATATTTTCTGTGCTCGTGCTTCTGGAGATATATCTGCAAAAGTTGTGGTTTCTGAATATGAAGTGGAACCATCTGTAGCTGCCTCTTGTATTAGTAAATGTTATGCTCTCATGTCTGGAGAAGATCCATTGGTGCGAAATGCATCTCTCTCAGGTGCATTAGTTGGATATTTTAAATCTTCTCCTTATTTAACATGTTTAACAGGTGTTATGCTACATCCACGAACGGCATCAAGAGTATTGGATAATATATCTCAGAATAGTAGTGCCTTTTATAATGTACTTATGAAACCTTTACAAGATGAATCTTTACTCGCACTTGTATCTTCTTTAGTGGCGGCAAGAAAACATCTACCACTTGTAGATTCCAATGAACTGATTCCTTTAATAGCCTCTATACCTATAAAACCACCTACGCAAAATAATAAAAAGAACTCCGTTTTGGGGGATAAAATAGAAGAAGAGAGGGAACAGAAACACTCACAGGTGGCCATGTGGGAAGCCACCACACGGCGATTACTTCGACAACGTGCTCAAGCCACCACTGGCGCAACATTAGATCCGGAAGTTACACTTCATCCACTCCTTCGTCGTTGTGCCCCCACAAACTCTTATCAAGTCTTACGAAAAACCGCAAATCTCATTGAACGAGAAATGGAGCGGATTCCACTCTGTTTTGATACCTGGTGGCGGGCCATGGTCGTCGCCCTCACAGTGAAGGCAATGAATGTCATTGAGGAGTGCAGTGAAACTCGATCCTCACAGTGGCAGCATTGGTGTCGAAGTAAAATGCATGAAGTGCAGCGGGAATACCGGGGGGTGTGTTCATACTTTATACAGCAGAAGGGCGCAAAGGCAGATATCCCCAAAGCGAGAGCACTTTCACTGTTGAAGAATAGAAAATCACGCACAAGTTCCGTGGCACTTCCATCCATCTCTCAAGCCGCATCGTTTCGGTTGGCGGAGCGGCCAAAATCACGTCGACGGACTCCGAGTCAAAAACACTCGAGAAATTCAGACGAAAAGAAAAGCAAATTACGGAAGAAAGTTTCTTAAATTATGGACGTATTCTTTTTTCTTTCGTTCTTTCTTTCTTTTTTTCGTGGTTGTGGTTGTTGTTTGCTTTTCCTTTTTTTTTCCCCATCTTTTTTTTTCTTTAGTTTTATTTGGAATGGCTGTTGTTGGACAACCTTATTGGAATAAATAAAAAAAAAAAAAAGGGGTGGTAACGATTGAGAAAAAAGAGGAGGAAGAAGGAATCATTGAAATGTGTCTAAATATGATCTCATGAGGAGCCGAAGCAACAACACGTATACGATGTAATGAATAAGAACACTTCGATGTTATTTACCGAAAAAAAAAAAAATGTTTCTCTTCTCTTTTACCTGTTATGTTTTCTCTGGAATAGTTATTATGTACAGTTTAGCTGATGTGGTATTTCGTTAGTGGCACAGTTGTAATCATGTAACTCTCTTGCGTTTATTTGCTTCTCTATTTTTCTTTCTCTCTTCGTTTCTTTCTCTATATTTTCGTTCCCTTCGCTCTCTCTCTCTCTCTCTCTCTCTCTCTATGTGTGTGTGTTTTTCTATTATTCAACCAAGAACAAGATTTCTCTACTACTTTTCTTCTTATTTTTTCTTGTGTGTAATTCTTCTACTCGCACCAAAGAAAGGAAAAATTAAAAATTAAAAAAAAAAAACACTACCAGATGATGTATCATCCCCATGTGGCTCTACATAATGGAGAACGAGAGCCCAAGACAGATTTGATTACTACTGATGCCGCTGCAGAGGCTTTTCTACAGAAGTTGCGTGATGCCCAGGCACTTCACTACGCTATTGGTCTCGACTCATTAGCAGGAATTCGCTGTGTGCAGCTCTACAGGGAGGCACTCGCGGGGCTTAACACTCTTTCACGGATAAAGCATACATCTCACTCACCTTAATTGGAATAAAGAAGTATGGGATTAAGGTCTTTTTTTTTTTCTTTTACTTTCTTTAATTCTCTTTTTAAAGAAAGAAGAGTACATCATACCTACATGCACATAAGTGTATAGATTCTTACGTATGAATGCATAGATATTGCATTGCCACTACCTGTGTATAAGCACAACCTTAAAGATAATATGCAGTGTTCCCACAGATTTTGCTGTATATTGTTCTCATGGCGTTTTTTTTTTTTTTCTTTTTTATTTGGTGAGGAGGGTATGTTCTATTATTTGTTATTATTTTATTACGGGACCTTGATTCTCGTCCAATTCTGGTCTATGGTCCATCTTTACTCCCTTTCTCCTTTTTTTTCTATGCGTTTGGGCTAGGCATGTTGCTATGGCCGTGTGAATGCATTTTTCTCTCTTTTTTCGCAGATCAACTCTCAGCTGTGGGAATAAATCTCATCTGATCTCTACTGTCTGGGTGTTTATTTCCATATGTGTATACATATATGTATGTATCCATCTCTGTGTCTGTATTTGTCTTTCTCTTTCTCTTTCCTCTGATTCCTTTACCCACACGCTTACATTCATTCACACATAAGTCTCTTGATCTATTTATCTAACTTTAACCACATCACATGGTCGCTGGCAGCGCAAATGAGTACCAAAGCCACGTGGAGCCCTTTGGCGACGGCTTTAAGATAAGACTCATCTCGCCTGATCTCCGCGTGGCGCTACTCACAAAGGGTGCCACACTCCACTCTGTGCAGTACCGCGTTCCCCCCACATCTCCAGCCGCGGCCGTGGCTGACAAGGATGGATGGGTCGAACTCACACTCGGGTACGACACACCGGAGGAGTTTGATCACGACTCATCATACATGGGACGCACATGTGGGCGTTATGCCGGCCGTATTGAGAATGGTGAATTGGTGCTGGATGGCAAGTCCTACAAACTATTGCAGAATGACGGCAAGAACACTCTGCATGGTGGTCCCGATGGTTTCTCCAAGCGACATTGGAAGTATCTCTTACTAGAGGGGGAGGAGGAGATCGGGATTTCCTTTCACCTCAGTTCCCCGCATCTTGATCAGGGATTCCCGGGTGAGGTGTTCGTTACGGCAACGTACAGCATTCTGAAGAATAAACCAGCAACCCTGAAGTGGAATCTGCAGGCAGTGCTTTCCGATGCCTCACCGGTGAATACCACAACCGTCAATTTATGCAACCACGCATACTGGAATCTCAATGGGGTGCCTTTTTCATCATCATCACCAGCCCACCGGCATTTACCAGAGAACATATTGAATCATCATCTGCAACTTCATTCCCATTATGTTGCAGAGACCAAGGGACTCATCCCAACAGGATTAATGAACGAGGTGGAGGGCACACTGCATGATTACAGACGCTCTCGTCCAATAGCGGAGGGTCTGGAGCAAACAGGGAAGGAGGGACGTGACCCACCAGGCTATGATGATCCTGTTGCATTGGAAACATGGGATTCCAAACTGCGTGAGGCCGCAGTTGTATTCAGTCCCAAAACGCATATCTCCATGACTGTGGAGACGACATCGCCAGCAGTCGTGGTGTACACGGCGACTCATTTACCAAAAGATGCCAGTGGTGGAGCAGGAGAACGCTTCCAGCGGTATGGTGGGATCTGTCTGGAGACACAGTACTTTCCAAACTCGGTTAACGTTCCCTCATTCCCAAGTACTCTGGTTCGTAAAAATGAAAAGTACGATGAGACAACCACTTGTCACTTTAGAATTATTCCGTAGAAGCGAAGGGTGGGGGGTGCGTATATAGAATAAATTGTGTCCACATACACTATATGTATATGTACATACAGTTTTCTTTTCTGTGTGTACATACGTCCTTATTGTGTGGAGGCGTGGGGCAATGATACGGTGTTCTTTCTCTGGGATGGGGCTTTACAAGGCACAGGGAGTACCACCAAAATACGTAAAAACTAGCCAAAACAAAAGTCTGAGGATCGTCCAAATGGAATGTGATTGGGAAAATAGGAATGCAGACGAAAAATAAAAAGGCAAGGAAAGCAAAAGGGAAAAATGGAAAGGTAATAATTAAAAGAGCGCTCTAGACATAAGTTATTTATTCCTGTAATTTTTTTTCTTTTTTATTTGGTGGGGAGGGGTATTAGATCCCTTCTCTATGTCTCTTGCTAGAGGAATTAGTGGAGTTTTTTTTTTGTTTTTTTTCGTTTTTTTTTTGTGTTGATTCTCGTTCGTCTTTTTTTTCGTTGCTTGGTGTTTTACGGCTTTTTGTGTTTGCTGCGTTGGTGTATTTTCATTTTTTTGAGATTATTTTTTTTTCCTTTTGCTTTTTTTTCTTTTACTTAAATATCTTCTTATTTGTTATTTTAATTCATTTATTGCTCGTCTTTCTCTCTCTTTTACTGTTTTTGTTTCCATTCTTACATCTTTCTTTGTTTTTCATGTCTTCTTTTTTTTTTTTTCTTCGTTGTCTTCGATATGGCTGTTTTTTTTTTTTTTTGGGGTGTGTGTTGTTTATTGGTGTTCTTGTTTACCGTGAAAATGTACAGCTACTGACACTTGCAGAGACTGTAAGTGGTTATATTTATATATTAGTTATAGATATATATATATGGCGGTAAAGGGAAATTGAAATTGAAGAAAGAAAAAAAAAAGAACAGGCGTAATAAACACATCACAGTGGGGGGTTGGTGTGAATAATAATAAATATAATAAAAATGAATATTGTAACATCCTATTTCTTAGTAAAACGTGTGGCTGGCAGTATGTTTATTGGTGAAGCCTCACTTCGTCACCGTACGGTGCGGCAACAGGAGTATCTTGAGTGTATTCGCCGTAATGCCGAACACAGAGAAGTGGAATCGTTGCATATTCTCATTGAAGGCCAACAGGCATATGATCACTTCCGCGATCACGTTATGCAGAATAACAATTTCTTTCCATCTCCCACACTACGACGTAAAATCATACCGGTGTTGTGGCCCGAGAAACAACCCACATATGCTGATATGTTCCAACATGCCAATCGACTACTGCGGGGTAAATTAACAATGATATGTAATGCTGATGTGTATCTCTCATTAGATGGTGCCTCTGTCTCTTCCCTGCAGCCGTTATTTACATCATTACATACATCCCATCGTGTGGCTCTGGCATTAACACGGTATGAGAGTGAGAAGCGATGGGATGCTCCTCTCATTTATGATTATCGTGGCTCGCATGATGCCTTTATTCTCTCTCCACCACTCCCGCATTCCTTTATTGAAAGTGTACAACACCCGCAGAACTGTTATAAGGCGGAGAATGTCGTCCTTCACGAGCTGCAGCGGCACGGCTACAAAGTAGTGAATCCGTGTTTGAGCTTTATGTTAATACATAAACATGAGGCGGAATTGCGACAGTGGCTGCCGCCAGTGGATGAGGAACGATATGCCAAAGCCCCACCATGTACAATTAAAGAGGCAATAGATATGATAAAAAAAAAAAAACTGGGGAAATGATACTTCAATAAGGGATTGAATAGGAAAAAAGAAGAGTGGAGTGAATTTATCAATAAAGGGTTGTAATTGGGGAATACATCGGGTGTTATTGATCTATACGGTGTTGGATGTGTGATTCTTTTTTTATTCTCCATATCTAAACTATTTATCTATCTATATTTGTTCTTTTTTCTTTTTGTTTTTTGACTTTCGTTTAACGATCTCCGTTTTTTTTTTTTTTTCGTTTCTCACTCACGTATTCACTTTTTGACATCATTCTGTGTCTCCTTGTGTATATACCTTCTTCTTTATTGTAAAACTATACTTCATATATATATTTTTTTCTTTTCTTTTCTTGTTTGTTTTTATGTATAGCCTTACTTCAATATACTTCCTTCATTCACAAAACATCAAGAAAAATTCCATTTGGAGGAGGTGGGTGTGTTGCACACAGGGGAAACTTAAGAAACAAGCAACACTGAAGAATCTACACAAACACTCTATTCACATTATTATTCTTCCCCCAATAGAGAGAGAGAGAGAGAGAAACAGTTGAATATCTTTCTCTTGTTGGGATCAGCAAATGCACCAGAAAGAAATGAACAGAGATCCATCCCAAGAAGACACACCGGCTCAGGTGCATGTCTCCGAGCCCTTCTTTCGATCCACACTGAAAGACAATAGTACCGGTTATTCCTCCTCTGACCCCGCCGTCTCATCTAATCTATTACGACTTTACTCTTTATATTCTATACTTCGAGTGGCTGTTTCTTACACAGTAGCCGATGTTATTCGCCGTCCACGTAACTTCTGTATTGGTGTATTTGCTGTTATTCTTCTTGTCTTCTTCTCTGGTGCTCTTTTGATGGGTATTGAAAAAGCCCCATATATTTTTCTACGACTCGCCGAGTTAACTGTTGGAGAAGCTGATATTATGATTATGGGCGGTGGAAACAGGATTAGTGGATTAGTTAACTATACTTCTGTTGAGTCCCGTTTAATGGCAACAAGAGAAATTCGTGGTGTGGCCCCACGATGGGTTACTCCCGCAACAGCACATTATCATGAAGATGTATTTCATAAACGATATTCTACAGCTAGAAGTAGAAGAATAACTCCAGCAGAGGCTTCTGTGAATCTTCTTATTATTGACAGTGAACAGGAACGGCATATTGGATTAGGACGTGGTTGGAAACATCGTGATACTGGCTATGCTGAGGCGCATGTATATAAGGGTGTTTTGGACTACTTGAAGTTACAATCTAATCATGGAGAACGCATTAATATTCGACTTCCTCTTCAAGAATTTCTTCGATCTATTTTAAAAAATACCACGTTTGTAGTAGACTTAGAGAAGCTAAAAGAAGGTAACAATACGTATACCGACACTATTCTTAAATTTTTGGCTTTGAATAACATTAAAGATGGTGACACTATAGATTTGACGAAGATGTTAAATATGAATCTGGCTATGAATGTTGTGGATGAAATCACATCGGCAGATGGAAAATATCCTTCTCTCTATGGAAATATTGTGGTGATAGATTACAAAAAACTAATCTCCATCTTTGTGGATCAGTCTTGCCTGTTAGGTCCAACATCTCTTACTCCTGGAGAGGGATTTCTATTACCTTCTATAATAGATGTATTAGCTGCTAGTAAAATCTTGAGTGAGATTGATCTTATAAACGCCGTACCTATTCTCGCTATTGTGTTGAAGGATCGGCGTAGTATGTACTATAAAGGAAAAGAGGAAAGAGCTAAAGCGATGGTGATGCGAACAAATGCCATTATTCGTAATTCCATGGGAGTAGATTTTGAAGGTTTTGTAGAATATCCTATTATGCGTGTTATGGGAGACTTTGATGGAAATCAAGCAGTACTTACTTCTTCTCTTACGACTATTGTATTTGGTGTTATTATATTATGTATGATACTTTTCTTTATGCTACTTCGAACAAATGCGGATGAACGTCAATTTGAATTTGCCTTAATGCGAGCCCAAGGAATGGGAAAGAGTCAAGTAATGGCTGTTATTTTATCTCAGACCGTAGCCTTTGTAATTCCTGGTATTATAGTGGGCGTGATTCTTCTTATTCTACTGAATATTGGATTAGAAGCTGTACTTGCCAATTTCACAGCTGCAGATCCACGCTATGATATGATAATCGTTATGCCGGTATTAATAGCGATTGGATTAGGAATAACTTTACCACTATCCGCCAGTTGGGGTGCAGTTTCCCATGCACTTGGTAGTAGTTTACGGGATGCTTTAGATGTATTTCGTCGTGGTCAAAGTGAGACGAAAGTTGTAATGATACGATTGGAAGAATTAGGTGTAGCGACGTGGCAAATAATTCTTGGTATATTTCTCGTTGCTTCTGGATTTATTGTGTATTATATGATTCCATTTGCTTTTATATTTGAACATTTAACATTGTTCTTTTTCCTTATGAACTCTATCTTAATTGTGATGGTGGTTGGAATATGTTTTATTATGTATGTAGTTGAACCGTATGCGGAGTCTGCTGTTCTTTGGCTTATGATGTGGGGTCGTGAAAAACAATTTATGATTATTGTAAAAAAGAATTTATATGATCATCGTATACGAAATTCCAAAACCTTTATGATGATATTGATAAGTGTGGCAAGTATTGTTTCTGGAAGTGTGATGTTCTCTATGCTTTCCGTTACATCTTCACAACTCCTTCAACTTTACAATGGAGCCGATATTTCTGCCACTTCTAATGATTTTTATATGCCATTAAATGAAAAACTATTAACGGCATTATTGGAGAAATGGCAAGGGGAATATGTACAAGAGTGGGCCTATCACAGTTTCCCATTAGATGCCTATCCACACATAGGATATCCTACAAAATTGGAAACCACTATTCGTAAAGGAAATGCCATGCCTATTATCGCCGTATCTAAGAATTTATTAAATACAGTTTTTAAAGATTATATATTGGAAGAAGCCCGTGATAAACGATATCCCTTTACAAAAACTGTGGATGGGAAATATGATGTTGTTGCCAGTATGTATGATCACCCACCACAGCCTTCACACACTGCTGGTCAAACCATCGCTACTGGATTAACCGATTGGATGCAAACGCCAAATATATCGCAAAAGGCTTCATATGTAATTCCCGCTATTGTGGCTGCTGGATTACAAAATGGTGTTGGTGTGAGTGTTGGTGATGGAATGGTGTTGGAATATAAATATAAAGTAGCAGATGACTCTGTGGAAACTAGATTCTATGTAAGTTTACGAGCATTAATGAATCGAGTTTCAGGATTTCCAAGTATTTCCTCAGTACCTTTCTTATCTCGTAGTAGTTCTGTTCTCATCCCACAGTCTTTCTTTATCACGCTTCTCAATCCTGTTATGATGGACTTTGGAAAAGAGGCAAATGTAAAACTCCCACCAACAGCAGTAACGGAATTACGACAACAGACACTCTTTATACGTCTTTATAAAAATATTACAGCAGCACAACGTTCAGCATTTGTAAATGAATTGATATCCAATATGGATTTAACCCATCACACCGTCTTTGATACACAAGAGTCCATAGATGAATTAAATGTGATTGGCAATTTCATCATGTACTTTTTCTATTTTACAGCTATTGTCTGTATTTCTCTCTGTACACTTATGATGTGTATTACTTTTGTGGCGAATGTACAGATGAATGTACAGGTGGTGGGTGTATTAAGAGCATTAGGTTGTTCCCATCAACATGTATTTCGTATTATTCTCTATGAAGCCTTCAGTATTGTTCTTTCCGCCTTTTTTATTGGACTTTTGGCGGGAAGTTTTGTGGGTGTAACACTTGGCTTACAGCTGGCAACAGTGATGGTATTGCCTTTTCAATTTACGATGCCGTATGTATTGATTGGGCTTTTGTTTGTGCTCGCTCTTCTCGCGGCTGTGTTTGGCTCACTAGTGCCTTTCAGGGCTGTTAATAAGAGCAGCATCGGTGTTCTGATGAAGAGGACGTAATCACAAAAATGGGAAGAAAGAAAGAAAGAGAGAAAGAGAGAGAGAGAGAGAGTTATAATGGGGGAAAAACTCTCATCTTCTCTCCAATCATTATATGGATACATTTTTCTTTTTTTTTTTTTACTGTTTTTATTTAATTTATGATGACAATTATTATTATTATTATTATTATTATTATTATTATGATTATGATTATGATTATTATTATTATTATTATTATTATTATTATTATTATTATGATTATGATTATGATTATTATTATTATTATTATTAATTTATATTTTCTAGAGGAGGGTTAGGTATAATGTGAAGATCATTTAATCAATCCTTCTTCACCAGTAGTTGAAAAGTTTTCGGCAGTACTTTATATGTATATATGTAATGGAAAGTATACGTATCCAATACAGAGAACAGGAAAGAGTCTAAATACTGTTTTCTTTTTTCTTTTTTCTTTTTTCTTTTCCGCTATCTTCATCTTTCGTTTAAGGAATAGCAGGATATCGGCTAATTTATATGCTCTCAGTATTGGAGTTATTATGTGTGAAGTTCGTTTTTTTTTTTTTTTTCATTTCTTTGTTTGTTTGTTTATGGAATCCTGGGCTTCTGTATAGCCATACTCTCTGTGTGGATTTCCATCACAATTATCATAAGAAGGAACTAAAAAGGAAATAAAAAAAGAGCGTTTGTTTTTGTCATTTTTTTTTCTTTTTTATTGGGCATTCCCACGGATGTTGTTTTTTTTTTTTTTTTTTTTTTTTTTTTGTTTTCGTATGTATATATATATATATATATATATATATATAATGAGCGTCTAGATATTTACTAAAATACAACCTTTTTTGATGTTTTCTTTTTATTCATTTCTTTTTTTTTCTTCCTATGCAATAATGATAGAATAGTTTTCTAACAAGGGAGACAACACCTGAAGAAGGTCTATATATATATATATATAGTGTAGGGCTGGATTTACCCAATTACGATTCCCACATGCAATGGAATAATAAAGAGAAAAAAGATCTCTCTTCTTCCTCTTCCTCCTCTTCCCTTTCTCAACAACAACAAAAAGAAGAAAAGAGAGTTGTTCCTCTTCATGGTATTTGCGGCTATGCGCCTGGCGGTATTCCCGCCTACAGTAACGCCTCTAGTAACACCTTCACTCATGAAAAACACTATCATCACAATTACTTTATGGGATATAAATGGCAATGTGTGGAGTTTGCCCGTCGTTGGCTCTTTTATTGTAAAGGACTTTCTCTTCCACAATATGATATGGCAGCTCATCTCATCTATTTACGCCATGTAAAGAATATATATATATATATATACTGGGGAATTAGTGCCATGTCGTTTTATTCCACAAGGTGGAAGAGAACCACCCGTGTTGGATAGTCTTATTATCTATCCTGGTAGTTATCGTAATTTTGTGGGTCATGTTGGTGTAATTACGTATATAAATATAAATATAAAGAATAAGAATAAGAAGAAGAATGGAGTGGTTGGAGTGGCGGATCAAAACCGTTATTTTCATTCGTGGGGTGAAAAGCCGTTTTCAGCATTATTTACATTAGACTGTGTGGATGGGTGTTATTACGTGCGAGATCCAGAGGTGGAGTGTCGGGGGTGGATTGTCTTTCCACAAACAATATCATCTCACAATATAAATATGCATACATCCCAAGAAGAAAAAGAAAAAGAAAGAAAAGAAGAAAGAAAAGGAGAAAAAGAAAAAAAAAGAGAAAATGAAAAAGAAGAAAAAGAAGAAAGAAAAGAGGTGTATTTGTATGGGCCACCATCGGTGGGATGTTGTTTACGATTATCGTATTTGTTGAGACATGTGTGGTCATGGTGTATAGGCAAGGAATCTATACTGTTTCATGTAGACTGAACTATGAGAAGAAGAAGAAGAGGGGTGGGGATTTTCTTTTAATGGCGATAATAATGATGACTAATTGAATATATATAAATAAATAAATATATATATATATATATATATATATATATATATATATATGGATAAGAAATGTATTTATTCTTTGGGTACTTTTAAGAGAGGATGGAAAATGATAATAATACTTGTTCTTTTTTTTTCTTTTCTTTCCTCTCACTTCTGTATATATGATTACTATCTCGATTGTTGTTCGTCTTCCCTCTTTATTGTGAATGGAACTAGGCAAACCACAGTCTCGTCTCTCTCTATTAATCTCTCTCTCTATCTCTATCAATCTAGACAAGAGAAAAAGGATAGAAAACAAAGAATTAGAAATACATAGATTGTTCCCTACAGAGATATCTCTCTATATATTAATAATTAGATATATTAATAGATAGATATTATTATTTCACCTTCACAAATGTATGGTGTTCAGCACCGCGTGGCCCCCTTACGCCGCAGTCACACACAACTGGGAGAAACTCCACACACACAAACAAACACGTATCCATATACACAAACACAAACATTCCCAACAGGTAATAATGTATCTTCACAACACTCCAACTCTGCAGATATCTTCACACATAAACTCCGACGTGGACCCACAGCCCCAACAACAACAACAATATCATCCATATCATCATCATCAACATTATTACCACGACCATCACAAACAAACACAAACACAATATCAACAAGAGGATATGGTTATGCAGTGCCGGCATCTATGCAGAGATCACAGTTAACTATTCCACACACACAGAACACACAGCTGGCCGACAGCACCTCACTGCAGGCCACACTCACACAAACAGCACAACAACAAAAAGATTCCACCGCCGCGTTAATTCGATTGGTGGAGTCTTTTCAACAACATGAAAAATATTTGGCCAGCGGCACAGAGAGTCTCTCACACTTAACAGCTCTCGTGAATGGACAACATGCACAAGTGGCGGCACTGCATGGAATAGCGGAAGAAATGCGGGCCATGACAGGAGCCATTCGAGATGCCATGATCCTCTTCACATCCACACAACAACAACAACAACAACAAGAAGAAGAAGAAGAAGAAAGTACAGAAGTTATTCCTCTTTCACATTCAAAGATAAAAACAACAACAACAACAACTGTTGCTGCTATTCTTCCTGTGGATGATGGCAATAGTAATAGTAATAGTAATCATGGTATTCCATCTACAGTGAAATCAAATGGAATTTCTGCATGGCAGTCCGCGGCCACTTTTATTCTTGGCGCCGATACGCCTTTAATGACACCACACATTGTGGAGAGTGATGAGAATGAAGAGAATATGAATGAGGATCAATATAAAGATGAGGGAGCGGCGTACTTTTGCAGTTCTCAACTGAAGTCTGTGGTGTTAAAGTGTGGGGAAGGGATTACACAGTCAGGAGTGAAGATAACACCATTTGTAGAAGATGATGTCTTCTCCATGTGAAGAAGTACGGTTGTGAAATTTCAGAGAAGTAAGTAATATGGGTTTATTTTTATTTTTATTTTTATTTTTTTGAAATGCTTATTCACAGTTAGTGTTCACCATGTTTTGGAAGTAAACATTGGTGATGGTTTTCTTTTTATATTCAGTATATATTCTTCACTATTTATTTTATTTTTTATTTTTTTTTTCTATATTTTTTGGTAATGTTTTCTCTTTATGCATAATCTGCAGTTATTATGATTGTTATGCTGATCTTTTTCTACTTTGGTAGTGTTGGTTCTGTTTTTTTTTTTTTTTAATTGAGATGTTATTATTTGTAATCTATTTTCTTTCCTTATTTCTTATTTCTATTAATATAATAAATATATATATATATATATATATATATATATATTCACTAAAAAAAACAAAAAGTGCTTTATTCCCATAATATCGCATGAGCAGCATGGGCGGGAACTGGCGGGTTGCACTTCAAGACAACATCCGCTTCTCTGAAGAGACACTCCAGCGCCTGCGGGAACGTCAATCTAAACATGAAACCGCACGAAAGATGTTAGTAACCGCATTTGATGCCCCATTGGATGTAGACCAGAAGAAACAACAACAATATCAACATCAACAATATCAACATCAACGTAGTCCATTATCGTTGGGAGAGTTAAGTGATAATGTGAATTCTTTA
Organism: Trypanosoma theileri; assembly: GCF_002087225.1. Classification (NCBI taxonomy): domain Eukaryota; phylum Euglenozoa; class Kinetoplastea; order Trypanosomatida; family Trypanosomatidae; genus Trypanosoma; species Trypanosoma theileri. The sequence continues at coordinate 446,229 of NW_021639855.1, read as the reverse complement.
CAATGGCAAGTAAAGAACTGTTTGGCGGAGTTAGATACGGAGCGGACTGTGCGATGCGACGGGGTCCGTGAAGTGCAGCAGCAACTCTCTAATGAAGTTGGTGAGTTGAGGGCAATGTGTCTACAGTTAAAGAAAGAAAACGCGTATTTAGGTGAAACCGTGCGATCTCTGGAAAAGCGATTGCTGCTTTCTAATGTAAATCCAACCACTGATATACATAGACATTCTACTCCTCCTACTACTACGCCTACTACTACTACTACAACTACTGCTGCTCCTATTAATACTGCTGCTGCTGCTGTTTTTTCTTCTTATCCTCCTCCCTCCAGTGATCTTGTCAAGCGTGTGGAGGAGTTGGAATCCACAGTAGTGCGTCAGAAACGTTTAATAGAGGATCGACAAACACGTCTCGATGGTGTTCTGCGTGAGATGGTGAATGTGAAGATAGATACAGAGATGGAACGTATGCGATCAGTGGCGCGGGATGCGGCGCGATTGTGTGCGGAGGATCTCCTGCGGCTGCGGCTCTCCGATGTGCAATCCACCTTTACTGCAGAGATGCAGAAGATGATGGAGTTTGTAACGAGCCACGGCTATCATCATCATCATAGTAATAATAGCAACAAGAATAGTACTAGTGGTAGTAATAGTAATAGTGGTAATAGTGGGGAATCCATGCCGTCTGTGGAGATGCAATTACGTCAAGTGAAGGAAGATGTACTGCGGCGTGTGTGTGATGTGGACGCTGCCGTCTCTCTTCTCTCCACGGCGGCGCAGCGACACGAATGTGAATTGCGTGCGGTGGAGGATCGAGTGGGGCAACGCGTGACGGCATTAGAGCGGAACTGCAGTGCGGCCCACGCAGCGGCGGCGGCGGTGAAATTAGAGTCCGTCATCACCGAGCGGCTTGTGGAGATGTGCGGCCGGACGATGCTGCGCAAAGAGGAGGCGGCCCACCTGCAGGATCAACTGCAGCAACAAATCACAACACTGCGGGATCAACTCACGGGTTGGCGAGAAACACACAATCACAACACACAAACCGAACGGCGGGGAATCACAGAAATGGAAGAACGACTGACAAGTGTTCAACACACATTAGAATCTTCTCAATTAGAACTACAGCAGCAGATCAGTCGAGTGGAACAGCAAATACGGGCGGTGCGGAATGAAGTGGATCAATGGAAGCCGCGGCTTACTGAGGCGTTAACAACATGTGAAGAGGCACGGGCGAGTGCGCGGGAGTCGGCGGCGTGTATACAATCCACAGAAGCAAACACACGTGAGGGACTCGCACGCAGTCAAGCACAACTGCAAACACACCGTAAAGAACAGGAAACTACAGCAACGATGGTGCAGCAACTCGCTGTTCGCATGACGGCCATAGAGGAACTGCGACACACCGTGCAGGATGTCTGCATGCCTAAATTAATGGAATTGGGGCGGGTGAGTTTAGAACTACAAACACGCAGTGAACAACAACAACAACAGGAACGAGAAAAAGAACGAGAAGAACAACAACAAGAAGATATTTCACGCCGGGTAGAAGTGGAGATGCAACAGATATCGACATTACGCCGTGAACTACAGACAGGACTACGAAGTGTAGAGGATCGTCTCTTCACAGCATTGCGAGGTTGGCAGCAGGATAGTACAACAGCAACAGAAACCTTAAAGTTCTGTATAGATGAAGTAACAGCGGCTGTGAAATCACATGAAAAGTTGTTTGCCCGCAAGTCTGCAGTAGACACGGTACTAGTAGAGATCACAGGCATTACAGAGAAACTGGAAAATGTAGAAAGTGCGGTGGACGTGGTTTCCAAACGTACAGCAGCAGCCGCAGCAGCAGCAGCCCAACAACAACAAAAAGAAAGAGAAGAAGAAAAAGAAAAAGATCAATTCATAGAAATTGAAAAATTACGTGATTACACAGACTCTGCATTAGAGAGATTGCGGCATCGTATGGTGGAGGTGGAACGACTCAGCAGCACACGTCCCACTGCAAATAAAGAACAACAACAACAACAAAAAGAGGAAATGCATCAATTAGAGATGCGTCTGCAGGAGGAAGTAGAGCGGGTAACACAACAACTACACCGCATGCGAGAGGACAACACCGCACAACTGCAGAAAGTTCGTCTCATCATGGAAGAAGAAATGGAACGACGTTGTTCCCATACAGAAGAGACATCGCAGAGTGGTCTGCAACGACTACAACAACAATTCGAACGTTTACGTGAAATGACAAATGCTGCGCGAGTAGTGGGGGCCATTGCAGATGAAATGGCATTACGAGATGTGTTGGTGGAGTCTCTGCGGGATGTGTTTGCCCGGCGTGAGGACACCACCAGCGCATTAACACAACTCTCAAAGAAGATCCAACAACAACAGGAGCAACTCACCGAAATGAATGGACGTTGTCAGACATATGAACACGACTGGACACATCGTCTAAACGTTTGTGAGTCCTCACAGCGAGATCAGACAACACGGTCAGTGGAGTTGGAACAACAACTACGACAGGCAATAGAAGAGTGTAGAAATAGTTGCGGTACCGTTGAAGGGAAACTCACATCTCTTGAGGCGCAGCAACAAACCACTGCTGAACTCAACAAGCGTTGGCGTGAGGAGAGCCGTAGGGATTACAAAAGAGATGCGGAACTTCTCACAGAGCACTTGGATGAACGTGTTGGGGCTGTGCAGAGTGTTGCGGCTGCTGTGGAGGTACAGACCCGAACACTGCAGCTCCGCGTGAAGGAACTACAGGAACAGTACACCGCACTGAAGGAGGAACAAGTGGAGAAGGCGACACTATCCACTAGAGAAGGAATAGATCATCAAGAGAAGAGCCCTCATAATAATAATAATAATAATAATAATAATAATAATAATAATAATAATAATAATAATAATAATAATAGTCGTAGTAATAGTAGTAATAATAACAAGAATAACCAAAAGAGGGATGATAATGATGATGATGATGATGATGATGATGATGATGAAGAGGACAACAAGTGGAATGAGGTGCTCTCTGCTCGCATTGCAGGATTAGAGGAGCGAGTGGAGTTGGCTGCACAGACCACCGCAGATGCCCTCAGTGTCCTGCAGGAAAGCATACAAGCATGCGTAGCACTATTTGTACAGGAAGTCTCCTCTAGTGCGGTATTGCAAGAAAGACCTCCAGACACTCCAGAGTGGCGTCAAGTGGCGGATGTGCGTGGATTAGATGGTGTGTTACTTTTTCTGTGGGAGCGACTGTGTGGATTGTATGAGACGGCACAGACACTGCAGGAGGGAGCACTTGGGACATTAGATTTGCTGCAACAACATGAGGAGCGACTGTTTCTACTGCGACCCATTCAGTCTCTAGTAGTGCGTACGGCTACTCGAATTGCAGAGATGGAAGAGGCAATTGGAATGCCACATGATCTTTATATTGATCCTCAGTTGTTAGAGACATCAGAAGAAGGAGGGAATGGGGCCACCGAGTGAATGACGAATAAGGATGCTTTTTTATTTGGATAGATAAAATGGAAGAAAATGTGTATAGGCTTGTAAACTTATATATATATATATATATATATATGTGTATACTCTCAAGGTAGTTTGACTGCTTCGTTTGTTTTTTTTTTCTTTGTTGTTGTTGTTGTTGTTGTTCCCTTCATGCCTTCTATGTACATATACATCTTTATACGTAAATAATCACGTATATATGTGTAATTGTGTATATAGAATAGACACTTATTGCAAGAGAGCAGTCTAACTGGTGTGCTTTCTTTGAGCACACGTACGTTACATACATTACATGCATACATACATAAATATATAGAGAGAGAACGAGAGAGAGAGAGAGTGAGATCTCCAGATTGAGGGAGAGAGATGCGTTGGACTCCAAGAGAATGGAAACAGAAACAAAAAAAAAAAAAAGATACCAACTCGATCTGAATAGCCCACAACAAAAGGAACATATATTATTATAATAATAAAATATTTACTTTAAAATTACATTTATGTCTCTATGCATCAGTCATGAAACAACTTTTTTTTTCTTTTCTTTCCTTTTCCTTTTTTTTCTTTGATTTCCTCATATCTTTTATATACACATCTATTCTCATTTGACCTCTTTCTATATATATATATATATATACACATAGAGAGAGAGAGAGAGATTCAGGAAGCTGTGTGTAAATATGAGTCTCTTGAAAGCCGATCAGGTGCGGCGTGAGTTATTCGTCACGTACAGCCAGCAGATCGCCGAACTTCTCGGGGAGATGGAAGAGAAAGAGGAAGAGAAGCCGCAGGAAGAACCCACTCCACCGGTGGAAGTAAAGGAGAATATCAGGAATCTAGGAATGTTATTGGAAGCACAAGCACAAGAAGAAGAAAAGGAAGAAGAAGAAGAAGAACAACAGGAAGAAGAAAAAGAAATAAAGGAAGAATTGCAAACCACAACGGAATTTCCCAAACGATTTCGAATATCATATGCACGGCAGCATCTCCTGCGGCAGCGGGCACTGCGTCTACCGGAGGCCAGCAGCCATCAAGCCGATGGCGGTCATCTTGTTTCCTCACCAAGAGCAGAAACTGAAGGAGTTGTTGAAGAAGAAGATGAAGAGAATAATAATATGAAAGCCATTGAAACCATAACAACAACAACAACAACAACAACGAGAACAACTGTAGCCGTAAAAGAAGAAGAAGAAGAAGGATGGCGTTTGGCGTATAATGAACCATTTCCTTCTCTACGTAAAATGATGCGGCGTGTGCAGGATGAGTCGTTAAGTATATTAGTGCGTGAAGCCCGAGTGCCGCCAGCCGCCTACCGTGATGATGACTACACCAGACAGCGAATGACAGTCCTGCGGGAACTGGAAGAACAGATCGGCAGAGATCGCATTAAACTACTGGCAAGACTACAAAAGATGGATGGAAAACTACATTTGTTGGAATAAAGGAGAGGGAGAAGAAGAAGAAAAAGAATGGAATGGAACCAGTTGAGAGAGTCATATAAACGTCTCTCATTTATGTACAGTAAACAAGAGGAGGGGGTGGAAAGAAAAGAGAAAGTTGTGTTAAATATTTATGGAATTTTTTTTTTCCTGTGTGTTTTTTTTTTTTTTTTTTTTTTGCACCATTTTGATCAAATTTTATCATTACTTCTGCTATTTACTATTAATAGTAAATAGTGGCGGTTATAGCTGTATCAAGTAATTTCATTGGGTATGATGTTTTTTTTTATTTTTTTTATTTTCTGTATACATGTATATTCTCTAACGCTGTTATTGTTCTTCTGTTTCATTCTCTCTTTTTCTTTTTCTTTTTTTTTTTTTTTTTGTTTCAGTAGTAATAAACAGAAAACACAAAAAAGGGGGGAAATACATACACATACATAGAAGAAGAAGAATAACACAAAAGAAGAAGAAGGAGGAGGGGAAAATCGTTATTATTATTATTATTATTATTATTATTATTATTATTATTATTATTATTATTATTATTATTATTTACACAAGAGAAAATGGGGCAACCAAATAGTAGGGAATCTAAGTTTTCCAAGCGGGATAAGTCTGAGAGTAATGCCGCTTCCCGTAAGAGTTCACTAACAACTCCTGCTGCCACTACGCATAGTGTTGGAATGCGAACAGCCGGGATTCGAGAAAATGTACTGCAGCAACCATCACAATACCGAGATCCATTGGGTGATGCAATAATTACCCAACGCCGAATTGCAGAACGCAAACAAGATGGTTCCTCATCCTCCACTACCACTCATACCGCTACGAATACGACTGCCACTACTACTATTAATACTACTACTAATACGACTGCTGCTGCTGGTGGTACGACAAAGAAATACCCTGTGGTGTTGCGGTATGCTGACAAGAATGCCAGAGCGCTGTTGGATAGAAAGAAGAAGATCTTCGTTGCCGTAGAGACATTACAGTGGCAGCCACTACAGATGACGCCTAGCGAAGACTCTTTCTACACTATTCTCGAACTCCCACAGGGTACACATCGATACCGTTTCATCGTGGATGGAAAGAATATGGTGGACAAATCTCAGCCAATCGCCGACTCACCCGGACAACAACAACAACAAAATGATAAACATACAAATGACGCTGATTATGATAATAATACGAACAGTGAACTCGCTGTGAACCTGTTGGAGTTAAATGATGCACTGCTGCTGACGCGGGAAGATGAGGAGATCATGGATGACGGCGAGGGATGGGGACAGGAACAAATCATCTTTGAAGAATCCCGCAAGTACCCACCACTCGTTCCTGTGCATCTCCGCTACACTCCACTCAACACTCCACCAAATGCCGTGCGATGCACACGCGACGGCGTTGTGTCGGCTGCTGGTGAAGTAATGCCGCCTGAGCATCTCCCGCTGCCACTGAATGTGACGATCAATCACGTGTACTTTCAGAGGCGTGAGGATCACTCCGTGATGGGGCTCACTACAAGGTACTGCAATAAGTACACCACCGTCGTGTACTACGCAAAGATGGGTACACCAAGTGGGTGATGGCCGCAGATGATGATGATGTATGGAGACACTTTTTTTTTTGTTTGTTTTGTTTACCTAAAGAGAGAGTGACGGAATGGGAAGAATAGGGCATACATATATGTATATTGTGTGTGTATGTTTAGTTTTCCTTTTTCTTTCGTTCGCTAAGGTTGTAAAAAGAAAAAAAAAAAGGAAAAAAAAAAGAACAGGGTGTGTTCTAGTATGCACAAAACAAGTAATTTTCTGTACAAACTGAAAGTAGGAAAGAAGTCTGGTGAAAGAGCAAGAGAGATGGAGTGAGAGAGGGTTGGTGTGTCTGTTTTAGTGTTTAGTGTCTGAGATAAAGAGAGTGCAAGTGCATTTATGGAGTGCAGTGTCTTTTGCCGTTCACCTTTACGAATCGTTTTTTTTTTCTTCTTTTTCATTTTGAGGTATTTACAGAGGCCATCAAAGAAATTATAATAAAAAAAAAACGAGAAACATCTGCAATGATAATCGAAGAGAAGGAGGGGGGTAATTCCCGCATTCTCTATTTTTTTTTTTTTTTACTCTTTCCTTGTTTATGTATGTCCTCAATCATTTTCACAGGATATATATATATATATATATATATATATATATTCCACCCTCTTATCCTTCTTATCTTTGTTATTTTTTTTTCTTCTTCCTTCTCGTTCCATTTGTCTTTATATATATATATATATATATATATATATATATATATATATATATAATCCTCCTTCTTTCTATAGGAGTAACAGTAGCGTACCGTTTATTATCTTCTCTTTATCTTATCATGGTACCTCGCGTAGTATCTCTTTACGGGGCCCCCGCGCTGCTTCTCACTGCCGTTGTGTTTCTCGCTGTGCTTCTCTACACGCATCCCGCAGTGGGTGCCACCATGTCGGACACCTTCGCTGCTGTTGTGGCTGAGAATGTGCAGTTGGCGGTGCGGCACTCCCGCCGCGTTGTTGGGGCTTTACTGCCGCCAGCCGCTCGTCCACACATGAAACAATTTCTCGCCGGATTGACATCGCCCGCCCTCGTCGCGCAGGGACTCCGCACTATTCCAGGCACCATCACAACAACATCTACTACTACTACTACTACTAATAATAATAATATGATGTTAAGAGTGCAGGATATTTTGGCTTTCCCCGTGGAGAAGTTCTTCTATGCGCTGGGCGGTATGGTGGCGGAGTTATTACTATTGCGTTTACTTGTCCATCCACGCCGTACACGTCCCTTTTCTTCTTCTTCCACTTCTTCTTCATCGTGTGGGTTCTTTACAACACACTTTGGGTGGTGGCTGCTGCTGCTCGCTGTGGCGGTTCCCAACGGTGTGGTGGAGGCGGGCGTCGTGATTGCGCTGCTGGCGCGACTGCCGCCGGAGACGTACACGCCGGCCGTCGTTGCGGGCAAATTGCTGCAGCCGTACGTTGCGGCCGCCCTGCGGAGTTGTCCAGCCGTTGCGAGATTTCTGCACTCCCCGCTTTGGTGGCGATCATCACCGCAGCCCGTTGGACGGGAATCTCAACAACAACAAGGAAAAGGAAAAGGCGAAGGCGAAGAGTGGTTGGGGTCTCTTGTGGAGGTGGCGCTGTGGGGATCTCTCGCGTTGACGGTGTTGTTGTTTCTGGCGCGGTGGGTGTGTGCGGAGCCGGCCGGCTGCGAGGGGGACGTGGGCGGCGAGAGTGACGGGGAGAGTGAAGAGGATGTGAACTGAACTGAACTGAGAGGAGGAGGAGGAGGAGGATACTCTTGTAGAGAGAAGAGAAGAGGGGAAAAAGAGAGAAAGAGAGAGAGAGAGAAAGGAAGAGAGGTTGTAAAGGATGGAAGAAGAAGAAGAAGAAGAATGGCTACGGAGAGATGTATAGATTAAAAAGAAAGAAGGACAATGGCTTCCATACCTGTACAACAATAATAATAATAAGAATAATAATAACATCAACAAGAGCAATAAGAAGAATCATCACAATCCTCTCGTAAATCCTTGCAGTATATATATATATATATATATATATATATACATCATCACTCCCTTTTGAATGTACGTTGTTGTAATTTCTTCACTATTTTTGTTTCCCCACTCCTTCACTTGAGAGTTAGCAGA